>NC_085030.1:9974192-10002512 GCF_963692335.1 Osmerus eperlanus | reverse complement strand
CAGTAGAATATGTCAAATTGAATTCCCATTTCTATAATGTATCAGTGTGATTGGGTTCGTGTGTGTGTGTGTGTGTGTGTGTGTGTGTGTGTGTGTGTGTGTGTGTGTGTGTGTGTGTGTGTGTGTGTGTGTGTGTGTGTGTGAAGTTGAGATAGGGGTGAACTAAATCCTTTTATTATGTCACACAGACCTGTTGTGGTGAAACAACATGATTCATTTGCTTGTCATTTACAATTTAATTACCTGAACAAAGCCATATATTTGTTATTTAGTTTAAAATCTATAAACAACTATAAAAACATATTTTAAATTCATAATGTACTAATGTATGCAGCTCCTTCACAGAAAATTAGATTTTCGAAAATAGTTTTACATACATATTCACAAATGTCACACTTATTGACTTCTCTCTAAACTACATTTTGTAAAATATAAACAAAAAGTGTGATATACATTAGTATGTTAATCAGAAAAAATGCAGTTGTAGAAAACAAAAGCAGACGGATTTCAATTGGGATTTCAATGCCTTTTAGACTACGTTCCTAGTCTCGAGATATTGTTTCAGCCATGGGATGCTGTCTGTCTAGGGTACGGCTTTCTGAGCTTGCTTCCCACTGGTCCTGGTTTTCTGTCCGTGGACAGTTGTCTGGATCGGGTTACTGAGAGCAGGCAGTGTGTTTCCAGAGTGTGTGTGTGTGTACGTGTTGGCCCGCGCCTGGGCTGTAACAGGGTACATCAGGGGCATGACGATTCCTTGGTCGGGTTGCTGGAAGGCTGCTATCAAGTTCTTGATTTTCCGGAAAAATCGTTTCTGCACGCCGGGAGCAGTCTGAAAGAAAGAGAGTCCGGTGAAATATATTTCCATCTCTTCCAATGAGAGGGCATAGTGTTCACCTTTCGCTCTCTCACTATCTTACTGTCTCGCCTTCGCTTAACATACAAAGCCATCAGATACACCCAGGACTACACACTCCCTATGAATTACACATTCTATGAAATATACTCTTTCTGTGAATATACTCTTTCTGTGAATATACTCTTTCTGTGAAATGCACATTCCCAGATATACCCTCAACAATGCCTCATTTGAAAACATTTTTGCACACTCACGTCAAAATAGAGTGCATATATTATTGCATGTAATAAAGCAAGCAATGGTTCATTTTAATATAATGTTAACATTGTTGGGTTTTTGGGTCTTACATCTGCCGTCCAAGAACTGCATGTAATAAAGCAAGAAATGGTTCATTTTAATATAATGTTAACATTGTTGGATTTTTGGGTCTTACGTCTGTCGTCCAATGACCGCTTTCATCAAGGAAGATCCTGTATGTGTAGACAGACCCTGTACACCTGGTGTCACACACAAACACCAAAAATATAAAATAAGTCTTAATAATATTGAGCCTTGGCAATGTTTGGCACATGATAACAAAATGTAAAAAAAAAAACATTTTTCAAGCATTTAGATCAGTACTTGTTTTTGTGATGTTATTAGAATCCCGTGATGCAGGGCCTTTCCGGCTTCCATACGGTATAATGTTTTGGTCATTTTTAACCACATATGCTCACTTCAGTTTTTGGCAGGGATCTTACAGAAGTAACCGTTGGTATATTTTATACCAGCCCCCCAAAAAAACCACAGGCCACACTTCTGCTTATGTTTTGTTTCAACATCTAAAAGACGTTTTTGAACCTCCACTTCCAATGAAGCTCTAACACTGTGGATACTTGCTGATGGAGTGTGTGCAGTATGATTTTGTCAGAGTGTGCCAATTAAATTCTGGACAGTACAATTTAACTCAGATACAAAATTATGGACTTAAACTGCTTAAGTACCTGCCACCATCTGCACATATTTAGAGCCATGGTTGCAGGTGCAGGCTTCTTAATGCTGATATTTTGCAACTTGGGACATGTACACAATTTGACTATTAGAGGTCTGCAGATGTGTGCCCAAGGGAGAAGCTAATGAATGTAATCGGTGGATTCAAATAAAGCAGTGTGTGTGTGCGCGTTTGTATGTACTCACAGCAAACAGAGGCAGTATACTCCCGGCACAGAATCGCTGTTACGGATTAGGTAGCTGCCATCTTTTCCCGAATAACACAGTCTTCTCTCCCCCTCCTCTTTACCAATATCCCCATGATACACAGACAGACTTTCCATATGGCTGGTTGGTTACTTTGTTGCCTGTTTTTTTTATGACTGGCTTCCTGACTGGAGGGTTGGATGGCCTTTCCTAAATCTGCACAGGTTTGATTCCCAATGTCAAAGTCTTGAATCCTTGACCTTTGAGCAAGTCCAGGTGAATATCCGGTCTCTCTCTGTGACTGGATTACAGGTAAGACGTGTTGTTCTGAACCTCTCTCTCAAGCTGCAGAGAGACAACTCCTGTCTCAGTCTCACCTCTAACCTTTGAGCATAGGCACGTCAGTTATCCTTTCCCTCTCGCTCTCTCTCGCTCTCTCTCGTTGCAAATTGTAGTGTTCGCCAGGAAGTGTTCAGCAGGAAATAACAACATATTTTAAATGGAACCTTCCGCAACATTGTGGGGAGTAACATAAGGTTGGGGGTTGATGTCATTTTCACAAATTTGCTGCTAAGCGTAGATATTAACATTGCAAGTTCATGGTATATGACTCAAGCGTTCTCAAAAAGATAAACATCTGTTATCAGCCAGCCTTCGTTTCCAGTTCCTCTGCTGCCAGGATGTACAATGAGAATGTCACATTGTTGATAAGACAGGTTGTGATGCAGGTCTTCATTTTTACATATACATATATATATATATATACCATTTTCCATGTCGCCCACATCCAATTTTCCCCCAGAAACGGAATGTTACCTCATTTTGATTGATATGCCCCAAATTTGAGTCATATTTGAACTTTCCCTCTGTTAAGTACTGCAACACAGAGCAGCATAACAGTAAACCCAAAACCGTCCATGCAGCTCTAGACTCAGTACACAGTAACTTCCAAGTGATCACAATGAAAGAGAGACAACAACTCTATGAGGTGATTACTTTGCTTCTGGCCTCCATCATGTGGACCTTCCAAACAGCTCACACATGGTATTGTCAAACCAGTTTACACCCAAACTGTCTTGTCAGCAATACTTGCCAAGTTGCCGCTATGACTACCACTTAATAAACTTTTATGGTCATGGATAATTAGACATAAACTCCCTATCTGTCTGGAAGATGTGTTGATTTGACAAGCTTGACTCATCATTAAGCAGTGGGGATGGGACCAGGCACATGTGCTGAAGTCTGACCTTCTGAATAGTGGTAGTGGTGTTGATGAACTGCTGCTGTGCTCTAGCCCCACCTGGTGGCGTCAATAGAGATCTGATGACGGTATGAGGTTGGGGCGTGCCTTGGTGCTTGTATTCCATGTCTAACAGTGCAAAGCCACTGGATCTCTTCTGCAACCCATGTCATGTGTTCAATTATTGTCCAATAACTCCACCGTATGTACAAACCATGTCAGATCTCCCTGATCTCAACTTTCCTGGGCCAAAGTAACTGCAATCTATGGCGGTATCAACAACATAGAAAACATAAACTGTATATAATTGTTTTATTTCAAATAAAAATTCAGAAGAACAGGTAACAATGTGTGTCAAGAAGCTATACCAAATAATACATCATACTTTTAAATACATGGTGAATCTCTTGACATGAGACAGCCCTTTTTTAAATGTTGATTATAGATTCAATCTCAGTTTCTTGTCAGTCTTCAGAGTTCCAGGAATGTGACACAGTCAATCATTACAATGAGCCCAGCCTCATAGCTGGGTTCTTTGCTGGGTACAAAGAAAGTGTTTTTGTGTGTGTGTGTGTGTGTGCTCACTGCTCAGTGCCATAGAGAGAAGTTCATTCGGTGGTTCTGTAGGTTATGGTTTTACCCGGACAGTCTGTTCTGCAGGGTCACCTTCCCTGTCAAGGAGGGTGGGGTCTCTATGTGGGGCCAGAGGTCTCACTCTGCTTCCTGGAGAAGGAGCTGAGTCTGGTGCTGAAGGAGCCCCTCTTCTGCACACGGGCCTCCCCCTGGGCCGTCACACACACACACAAGCCCTCCCACATCCCCCCCAGGCGGCCCCGGAAGTGCTTCCCCAGGAAGCAGTAGAGGACAGGGTTGATGGCTGAGTTGGAGAAGCCCAGGCTGAGGCTGAGGGGCAGCAGGGTGGCGAGGGCCCAGTGAGCCCAGCACTCCTCCACCACACCCAGGCTCTGCAGCACGTCCAGAAGGGTCAGCAGGTGGAAGGGGAACCAGCACAAGAAGAAGGCCAGGACCACGGCCGCAACCGTCCAGAGGACCCGTTCCAGCCCCCGGCCCTCCAGAGGCCTGACGGAGCAGGGGACGGAGGGCCTGCGGTCGGAGCTCACTGGGGGCTCCTGGCCAAGGCTTGTGACAGGCAGTCGTGGTGAGGAGTCTGCTTTAGTAAAGTTGTCTGTTGACTGATGTGCTTTACTGTCTGCCCCACGTTTGACCCCCAGGCCGGGGCCCCCCAGCATCAGGTGCCTGGCGATGGCGCAGTAGCAGGAAGTGATGATCGCCATGGGCAACAGAAAGCCCAGCAGCATCTTCATCCAGGCCAGGCTGAGAAACCAGCCGTGATGGGGGTACAGGATCACGCACGCCTCCACCCCCAACTCCTCCACGTGGCGGGTGTCCCTCAGCACCAGGGTGGGGGCGGAGCTGGCGAATGCCAGCACCCACACCAGCACGCAGGCCCGCTGGGCGCGGCGCGGGTCCCGGGTGCCCTGGGCGTGGAGTGGACGCACGATGGCCAGGTAGCGATCCACGCTCATGCACGTGATGAAGAAGATGGAGGCGTACAGGTTGAGGGACAGAAGGCCACCACAGAGCTTGCACGCCAGCCAGCCGAACGGCCAATGGTAGCCCAGGGAGTAGTACACCGCCCACAGGGGAAGGGAGAGGAGGAAGAGGAGGTCGGACACACACAGGTTCAACATGAAGGTGTTGGCCACCGTCCTCCTGCCTCCTCCGGCCTGAGCCAGCAAACACAGGGCCAGAGTGTTGCCCACGATGCCCAGGGCACAGATGATGCCGTAGAGGGAGGGGATGAGGATGTTCTGGGCCAGGGAGGGCCAGGCTGGGCAGGGGGGCGATGTCGTCGGAGAGGAGGGGTTGTCAGTTGTGGGCGTGTAGAAGGAGTGGGTTGCATTCAGGAGAGAAAAGTTGTTCTCCATGGTTTTAGTTTGGGTGGTTGCTTCTCCAAGAGTTTTCCAGCTGTATTAAAACAACCAGTGACATTCATAAGAGCCTTATATACAGTAAAACAACAGTTCTCCCCATTTATTTCTCCTGTTGTATGCGTCGTGCTGGTATGATTTGGAATCACATCCTCTAATCACCCAAAACTCTCAATTGTTTTAGGACATTGGAACAATCTATCATCAACATAATTACCATAAATAATATCTAAACTAAAAGCCTACCAAAGCTATCTATATGCTCAAGAAAGGCAAAACATAAAAAACGAATAACATTTAAAAATGTATTAAGATTTAATTAAGATTAATCAAGCACAGATAAGTATTTTCAACCCATTTAAAATCATATTTCCTGCTGTAACAAAGTACATTTCAACTGATCTCCAAAACTCATATGTCAATGAACAACACTCTATACTGTATATTTCGAAGTCAGCCTGTGTCAAGAAATCCCAGTTTACCTTCAGCGTTGCGCTCCGAGACCCTATCCCCAGGGGATCTCAGCTAAAGTCTGTTATGCTCTTCCCAGGAGTGGTGCTGCTGTCCTGGCTGAACAGGGTCTGGATGAGCTCCCTTCTTCCAGGCTGTCTCTGGGCGTCTGGATGGAGGCTGAGAGGCACTGTGGAGGGCTGAGGCTGGACTGCGGGTCTTATAGGCCCTGGACTGAGGTGGTGGGGTGGGCTCAGCAGCAGCATGACATGGGATGGACAACGGCTTTCACTTTTTCTCTCCCTCTCTCTCTCTGTCTGTCTGTCTCTCTCTCTCTCACACTGTCTCAGTCTCTCTCCCTCTTTTTTCCTCTGTCTTTTTTAACAACGGGTCAACAGCCCCCACCATCTGTACCTCAACATTCCACAAGAATGAAAGAGAGAGGAAGAGATAAATCAGATCAAGATGTGTTACAGTTTTCCCAAATTGAGGGGGGATCTAACCTCCAGATTAAAATCAATGTCTGGGGACCGGAGCACCTCTCAGATGCCCCGCCCTCAGCAAACAAGTCCGCCTGGAATCTCAGGAGGGTGGAGTGAATTATTCCGGTACCATTCCATTGGTTCTGTTGTGGCAGACAATATGAATATCAAGCACAGATAATTATTTGAAACCATTTGAAATCCTGCTTCCAACCAGGTCTGGGCACTGTATGACCCTGTGAGTTAAAGCCCCCTAAATGGTCCCCTTACTGGAGGAGTAGAGACTGTGTTAATTGGAGCCACCTCTGAGTTTGTTATGAATGTGTCATATATATACAGCCTGTCAGCGGTCAGATAAGTCATGGGAAATATTTACACTGTCAAAGTACAGGAGCAGAGGAGTGGAGAGGGAGAGAAAGAGGGGAAAAACGGACAGAGGGAGAGACCGAGAAAGTGCCACAGGAATATAAAGATGGAGGGGAAGAGAGGAAATGAGAAAGGGAGAGGTGGAGAAGATGGAAAGGAAATGGTGGGAGGAAAAGAGAAGACATGGAGGAGAAGACGGTGACAGAGAGATGGAACTGACAGTAGTGGGAGGAGGGAAAAAAGGAAGAGGGAGAAAGAGAGGAGATTCCCTCCAGTGGTTTTTCATTAAAAACCTTCAGTGAAATTTAATGAGGGTTGTGTTTACCACTGTGAGTCAGGTTACATCATGGTTCCTTTGATCAATATGGATGGAGTAGGGGGGTTTGTGTGTGTTTCCGTGTGTTGGCATAGTGTGTATGCGTGTGTGTGTGGGTTTGCGTGGTGTGCATGTGTGTTTACGTGTGTTTGTGGAGTGTGTATGTGTGTACCGTGCCATCATTTGTCTGTGTGTACTTTCTCAGTCCTTGAGAAATCAGATATAAGATGCAAATACAAGGCCAAGCTATCATCTGGGATTCTCCCCTGCAAGGTTACTGAAGAGAGCGAGAGGATTGGCCGAGATCCGGATACGACTGAGTTCACAGTCGGTTCACACGACGGCCGAGGACGTTCACATGGCTGAAGCGGTGATGTCTCACCAACATGCAGTTGCTGCAGTTTAGAAACACAGTTTCCTGTTTTGTTCGCTGCGGTTCCCACATCTGAAGCGTTTTGGGATGGGCTGCGTCTCTCTGGCGACAGAGACAGTCATTTGTAGTTTTTCTTTTAACACATTCCTCACAAGCATTTCTTTCTAAGTCGCTGACTATAGAGACAGTGTTGCTGAGTAGCAGAGGGGGGGGGGTGAAGGGATGAGGAGATTGGGGTCGGGATTGAGGGGATATTGTTGGTTTACAGACAAAGGGAGGTTAAGGCTTAAGGATTTGAAACTTGAAGAGGTATGCATGACCGGTCAGGCGTGCATGTGCACAGGCACCCATCCACCCACACACAGGTCACACACCCTGACCACAAGCACACTTCTCACAGCCAATGACCTGGAGCAGACATTTACGATGTGAGGCCACCGAGGCCAGCAACAACAAGAAGGCAGGACACACAATACTACGGCCTCACTAGTGACTCTCTTCTTTCTCCTCAGAACTTTCCTTTAGCTCCAAAAACAGTCAGAGGAACAGTACATTTGTCTCAAGGCCTTTCTCCCTCACACACACACGTACAACACACTCGATACAAATCGGGAGGTATCACATACTGTACCGGGTCATGACACCCATCCGTATCAACACCCTTCAGAGTAGCTAGGCCTGGTTGTCACAGGTGGGAATTCGGTATCACCCAGTGGCTGAATCTCTGTGTTCAGACACAGCCCAACACCGACTGGGTGAGAGTCTCTGGGCATCTGTCCACACAGGTTCAGGCTGTGGACAGCCAATGAAATCCATCAAATCATTCATTTGACCATAGGTAAAAGAGTAGGTAAAGAATGTTTAGTGACACTGCCTTAGAAAGTAATTCTATAAACACCAGTCAGTCGAGAGAAATGCAGAATATGGCCTTGCTTCTCTGTAGAGGGACACTTCACTTTGATGTGTGTGCGTGCGTGCGTGTCTTCCAGTCGCTCACAGCACAGTCACCAATGCTAATCAGTTGACCTAATCTAAAGGCCTGGGAAAAGCAGACTCCATGGGCAGCATCTGCACACACACACACACACACACAAACACACAGTAGCATGCTTCTTATGTCTCGTGTTTAGAGTTATGATGATAAGCATTCTGAGTTTGTTTCATGGTAGGGCTCTCCCAATGTCTGAACCTTTAGCAGATAACGAGCAGACCATCCTCACCCCACTACACAGCACCCTCTCAGAGGAAACCCAGGTTAAAGGTCCAGGGTTCTGGGTTTTTATGTCCCAGCTTCCTCCCTCAGTCTCAGCATGGTTACTAGAGGTTACGCAAATGAGTCAAACTGAGACACTCAGAAGGAGAGAGGAACACCAGAACTTTGTCCCCGTGCTAGGCAAGCTGACGGCTGGAGGCTACCCCTAGAGGAACCACATTTCCCAGCCTCCGTCAGCCCGTACAGGCCCTGAGGGATGACTAAACCGGTACCGCATGAGTTCATTAGCATTGTGAGAAGTCAGATAAAGACTTGAGGAACATCTTGTGGTCTGAGGCAGACTGTTTCCAGGAACGCTGGAGTTAGATGTGTCTAAAAACAGACTGGTCAGAGGGTGCAGCCCTGGAGGTCCCTCAACTCCAAATAGCGACAAAGGCTCCACCAATCACAGACAGGAAAAAGAGACTGAGACGCACAGGAAGGAAGTTCAGTCTGATCTGGTCTTGGCAGACAGTTTGTTTTGTTGGTCCTCCTGTCACGCACAGAGATGCTTTGAATACAACTAGAGCAAGAAAGGGAGAGCAAGAGCTGGTCACAGTGACACACGCACAGTTTCTCCCTCACACATCATGCTGGCCAGATGCCCAACTCTGGGTTAATGAGGTACAGACATCCTCTGGACCACCGGTAGAACCATGACAAAGCAGTAAAGATAAGGAGAGATACTGTTACTTTGTGAGTGCATCAGAGCTGAGGCAGGTTTAAGTCAAAGCATGTGGGTCTGTGGTCTGAATCTTACTTTCAGAAAAACAGAACAATGACTGAATGTGTGGCTAATTCATTTTAAATGCAATAAGTATTGAACTAATCAGTGATTGAAACTCAATATCCAATGATCCAACAGTGTGTGTGTGTGGGTGGGTGTTCATCAAAACAGAAGTGCATTTTCTTTAGAAATATAGATTTATTCAAGATACATTTGAAATATTTCTCTCTACAAGTGCAAAAATATGTATGCAATCACAGATACATATATTTTGGAATTTGCATATCAGTATGATATAAAACATACTTGTATCATTCTTAAGCTGCCCACCCACAAAAACCCCTAAGCCTTGAAGTCAAAAGTAGACAAGACATGATCTCACCACTTCCTGTGCAGTACAGCCATACGCAGTTGTAAACAGTAATGTGTGTGTGTGTGTGTGTTCACCTGACCTGTAATGTCTCCAAACTAACTGATAACACACTGATAACACTGATAGAAAGCGTTGCTGCAGTTATTGGATTACGCTGTCTCTTGGCAGGATAAACATATATTAGGACATACAGATTACTGTGTGACTTGATTGAACCTGATTGTGCCACTGTAAGGGCACAACCTCTCCTCATGTCTCCTCTCCTCTCTCCTCATGTCTCCTCTCTCCTCATGTCTCCTCTCTCCTCATGTCTCCTCTCTCCTCATGTCTCCTCTCCTCTCTCCTCATGTCTCCTCTCTCCTCATGTCTCCTCATGTCTCCTCTCCTCTCTCCTCATGTCTCCTCTCTTCTCTCCTCATGTCTCCTCTCTCCTCATGTCTCCTCATGTCTCCTCTCCTCTCTCCTCATGTCTCCTCTCCTCTCTCCTCATGTCTCCTCTCTCCTCATGTCTCCTCTCTCCTCATGTCTCCTCTCCTCTCTCCTCATGTCTCCTCCTCTCTCCTCATGTCTCCTCTCCTCTCTCCTCATGTCTCCTCTCTCATCATGTCTCCTCTCTCCTCATGTCTCCTCTCCTCTCTCCTCATGTCTCCTCTCTCCTCATGTCTCCTCTCCTCTCTCCTCATGTCTCCTCTCTCCTCATGTCTCCTCTCTCCTCATGTCTCCTCATGTCTCCTCTCCTCTCTCCTCATGTCTCCTCTCTCCTCATGTCTCCTCCTCTCTCCTCATGTCTCCTCTCTCATCATGTCTCCTCTCTCCTCATGTCTCCTCTCCTCTCTTCTCATGTCTCCTCTCCTCTCTCCTCATGTCTCCTCTCCTCTCTCCTCATGTCTCCTCTCCTCTCTCCTCATGTCTCCTCTCCTCTCTCATCATGTCTCCTCTCTCCTCATGTCTCCTCTCCTCTCTCATCATGTCTCCTCTCTCCTCATGTCTCCTCTCCTCTCTCCTCATGTCTCCTCTCCTCTCTCCTCATGTCTCCTCCTCTCTCCTCATGTCTCCTCTCCTCTCTCCTCATGTCTCCTCTCCTTCTCTCCTCTCCTCATGCCTCCTGTCCTCTCAGCTACGTGTGCTGTACAGGTCTGCGTCCTCAGGGTCAGACTGGCCAAAGTCCATCAGGGACTGTTCAGGACTGATCTCTGGATGTTCTGGAAAAGAGCAAAAGAGTCAAAGAACCACCGGAGAAATCTAAAGAAACACAGAGAGATACATGAAGAGAAAAACACAAACAGATACAGAAAGCCAGAGCCAAAGAGAGGTCAGTCAAACAGCAAAAATCATTTAGAACATGGTTTATCTACTATGTGGTCAGACAGATCGGCTGATCACGCAAATAGGTTTGACAGCTGTATATGTAACTGAGTTTGTTATTGCATAGATGGTGATGGTGTGTTCAGCGGTACCTGTGTGTGTGTCAGCCTGTGTGAGCACTGGCGTGTGTGTGTGCCCTGGAGCTGGAGGCTTCCCAGTTCCAGTGGTGGGTGTGGCCGCCAGCACAAACGCCACCACCAGCTCAGCATCAGAGGGGGGCGTGGCCAAGGCGGGGCTGACTGGGGAATGGGCGGAGTCCGGGGAGAGGCCGGAGACAGGAGGCCCCTCCTCCTCTACAGGGGCCTCTGGCTTTGGCACATTGTCAATCTGTCAGAAACAAACAGGGATGGCTAGAAACAGACAAACACGAATCGTAGCTTCAGTCAGATTTGCAAGCATGTGGAAACGCTCCAGTGTCTGGCGTGACTCTGTACCTGGGTTTTGGAGCTGGGTTCTTTGGGGCTGACAGTGGACAGGAGCGAGGAGACTGTGGTTGTGCTCCACTGACCGGCTGCATACAACTGCTTTCCCATTACCTAGGAAACACGTGGTGGAGTTCTGTGATGTCAGTTTTGAGTGGGTGTGGCCCTAGAACCTGGGAAGTGGTGATTGGTGCTCTCACCTTGAGCAGAGCCACAGATTGGGCAGGGTAGCAAACTGATGCTCCAGCACCCATAAAGACCAGGGGGACTGCTAGTTTCCTTAGACGAGAGTCTATTGCATGCAAAAACAAATGCACGCACGCACACACACATATATGTGGAAAGGCTCTTTCTTAAATGAGGCATGGACATGGACAGTGTGGGAGTGTGGAGTGATTATAGGATTGTGTGTTACCCTGCCTGGTGACGAGCATGCCCACCAGTCCAGCCATGTAGATGGAGCCCAGTCTAGGAAGGAAGCCTGGTGGAGGGTCTTTCAGATAGTGGTACACATCTGTACACACACACACACACACAATGATGCAAACACTGACAACTGGGCACAACTAACCACAACTGAGAATAAAACAATAAGAAAACATATTTGGGCTAACCTTGACTCGCATGATACATGTGCACACTTCCAACTTTCACGGAGACACAGGCACCCTGTAAAGAGTTGAGGATGTACAGTATGATCTATTCATTTAGCAGACGCTTTCATCCAAAACGGAGACAACTCATGAATGGCAAACCCTGTAGAATGGATGAAATGAATGAAAGCCACGCTAAATTGATTTCTATATGTTGCCCATACAGCATATTTGTTCCAGGAATTCATGACCTTAAAAGGAGCTACTTCAGTAACCGTTCCATATCATATACTGTATCTGGATGCCCTATGCACACTATCAGCTTTCCATGCTCCACAAATCAGTTTGACACCTAGCCCTGCATCCTGTCTGACAGCTTAAGGTTAACTAACTGACTGACTAACTGACAGACTAGGCTGCAGTGGCTGCTGTGCAGAATGTGTCACCTATAGACCATGGTAACAGTGACTCATACGAAGATGACAGAGAAGAACAAATGGTTATATGGAACAAATAACCGTGAATAACGTTTGAGACTGTTTGTCAGTTAACAGACAAGTGTCTTCTCAAATAAGCACCTGGTTTACCTAATTACATCTGTGTCTATGAGTATATTGGGATTTTCTAGAGTATATGGTAATGTAAAAGTGTAAAGTGTAAAGTATTACCTGTGCAGCTTGGATGTAGGGCTGTAATGTGGCTCTAAAAGAGGTCACGCTGCTCTGCAGCGCCCCTGGCTGCTCAGCGACAAACTGGAGCTGATAGTTTCGGGGCAGAGGTGTGTAGATGGACAACTAACACAGGGACAGGAACACAGGTTAGGCTGTGATAGGACAGGGCAGCAAAACACAGGCTTCAAGTTAGACACCCCAATGTGATGTCATATCTGGAGAGTGGTTAAAAGTATGGGAGATATCCCAAACGTTTAAAGACATTACATGTGCTTACAGTTATGTTGGTACTATATCTACTGGCATAAACATGAAATTAACTCTGGCATGGGTCACTTTCCTCATTTTAATTGCAACATCAGTCAGTTTGAGTGTCTGGTCTGCTACTTATTCTTTAAAAGTTGTAGCCTTGACCAACTATAGAGTTATGCCTACACTGACAGGGTTTCAGTCTGAAACCGTACCTGTTGTGGTGAGAATATGCCATCCAATTCAGCCTCCATAGAGCACACCCGGAAGGATGCTATGCCCAGGACGGTTGGCACGGCAACCATCACAACCTGAACAGACACACACAGTAGCTGAATACTGCTTTACCTTGTTTAGGTTATGTTTTTAGTTGATGTGCACTTCCTTTCCTGTATGTTAATGAAATAACCGGTGACGATGTATAGACCTCTATAACATACTATTCCACTTGGGCAAGTCGAGGGGAACTGGAACTTCAGTAAAGTGACTGGATAATGACCATAGCATAATTCGCTAGCTAATTTAAGGATTAAAGCAGCTGTAAAATATATTGCATATTAACACTACAATATCAAGCTAGAAAGGTCTACAGGTCGTGCAAGCCAAGGACAGTAGCTAGCTACAAGGCTAGCAGCCGCCCATTTTCTTATGTTTTCAAATTACAGATATTGTAATATTTTATTTGACATGGCAATGACAGCATGCAGGCAGTTGTAGTCTATGCCAGCAAACTATAAACGTAACCGAACGAACGTATACAATGCATACTGCAGTGCTGCTTGTTTACTGTTGTGAGTGCCAGCTGCTAGTGCTACTGTAACTAGCTATGCGAGCTAAGTTTCGCGAGAAGACAGACAGTTGTATTCTGTTATGATTTTTCATAGCTCAGTGGAGTTGAAAATGCATGTTTGTGTAATTGTGCTGCAACTGTATAAAACGTATTAATAAAATACCAAAATGTAGAACTGTACAAAACATTTTAACACTGTTGTTGAAAACAATCACCTTGGCCGCCATGACAGCTTTCTTCTTAATCGAAAACAGTGATACGCTGCAGCATTCACAGGTGTGTACCGCCACCTACTGGCTGGAGTACTACAGCATGCAGTGAACGAATGATTCTTCAAGAAGCAACATATGACGAATAAGGGTAGGGGTAATTCATAGTGCAGAGGATTCAGTTTATTGAATTCAAAGTTTTACAACTTAGGTTTACAATCTGTATGTTTTGTAATATATATTAATATATATATGAAACCAAAAAAGGCTACTTTAGGAAGAATAAATGTAATTTTCTTTCTTTTGCTTTAATAGCATCTTTAGTCAGTTAATTTACAGAATAACAGTTAGCTAATATCCTTGAAAAAGAGCAATATGTTCCTTTTTTCAATGTCGCAGTGCAACTTACATCTTATACACCTGTGCAATGTACCATGAGGTGGACACCCCTGAAAGAACACACAGTGGAATCTCCCATTGGCTTGGGCTGTTGCGGCGGGTCTACTCACACGGAGAGCTGGGAGGAATTAACACAGTCTGTGCCTACAAATCATAACATAACACCTCTAGATCTACAGTAAATGACCTGCTTCAAAGAGCAGGCAGTTGTGAAATAATGATAACAATATCAGAGATGAACAACAGAAGTTTAGAGACTAAAGCAAAGTGGTTCGTCCCCTCTTTAGTAGAATGTGTGTAGGAAATGGATACCACCCTGACCAGTCTGTCTGTTGCAGAAAGGGCTGGGGAGGCACAGAGAAAGTAGTTGCATCATTTTATAGTTTTTTGTGGTAAACTTTCCTTTGAAAAAAAAAAAACATAACATTTTGACAATGTTTCTTTGTGGGTCTATGTTAAACAGTTATGTGAGATAAAAGTTAGAGCTACTTGAGATGATAAATGATAAGACATGAGATACAGAGTAAAATACATATGGTGCCTGTCAGATACAGTATGTGCTGGTCGTAGTGTATTTCTGTTCAGATTTTGGGACAGCAGGGGACACTGGTAAATTAGTGGCCTCTTTGGCCAAGTCTGAAACAAGAGAATGTAGCCTACTGTACCAAAGGCGTGACCAGCTAAAACCTACAGAAATAATTATATGACTAAGAAAACTGCATCAATATCGATAGTGTGATCAGTACGAACTGCAGACATTCTCTTTATAGTCTGTCACTGAATTATATTATTTTGACTTAGAAAAAAACATGAATACTTAAATAAGTGAACATATAAAGACTCCTTTAACAGTACTTTTGCATTTTTCATGCGCTACAAATCTAATATCTTGCGACCATGAGAGTTAAGAAAAAACAACACAATTGATCCACAACATGACCCTGTCTTTTCAAATTAGTCTGGGGCCTTTTCTCATGCAAAACTCAGTCAGGAGAATATTCTGAACTTCAACGTGGTGTCAACCAGAATAACCGTTAGTCCTAATGATGTTTACCCTTTGCTGACTGTAACTCCTCACTAGAAAAACCCTGCATCTATGTGAATCGGGGGATACTGCAAAACCTTGGCATAGAATACATAGGGCTATTTTGTACATCATACCTATGACACAAAACGTAAATAGCTTTATATCTTCTATGTTAAATATATTTGTAGACTGTACACAAATCTTTAGAAAAACGAAACGGCAAATGCTTTACCTGATATTCTGAACATTAATGACAGGCCATTGAGACGTGTGACCCTGTGATGCAGCCAATGAGATATAGAGATATAGAAAGTGCATTCTTTGTGGTGATTTCTTTGAAATACTCTCTAGCTCTTTGCATTCGCTGAAGAAGGAGAAAAAAAGTTTGCACACTCACGCGTTTACACACCCTCCTGCCTTCCTCTCGCTACCCCGAGAAGTGGTTCACAGTGGCAATGGAACAGACACACACACACACACCATGATACACACAAGTATACAAATATACACAAGCCGACATGGGCCCACTACACAGTATAAAGTATAGAGTGGAAGAAAGAAACCAAGAGAAGCATTGGAAACCAACCCTAAAAGAGAGAGGGATAGAGAAAAGAGAAAGGAAGAGAAAGAGGTTAAGAGACGTGGATGAAATCAGATCATCTCAGATAGTCTTGTGTCAATCAGGAAGTCAGGTGACCACTGACTGGCGTGTTGTCTTCATCTCCTCACTGGTCACGTCTCGTTTCTCGAATAGAAAAAAATGACAACCTCAGCTGGGTGGATCCTTCACACCCAGAGGTTTTGCATTCACAGGAAGAGTTCACAGTTTTCCTCAGTGGCTACTGGACTTGCAGGCGAACCCCTGTTGAAGCTAAGGGGTGCCATACAAGCCACCTGTCACAGTCACGCAGTCCCGAACAGTTCACTGACAGACCCCGCCATCCCTCCTCTGTCAGGACGGAAGGACAAGGCCTCTCTGGAGTTGAAAGAGAGATTAGATGTGCTGTATGAGGTGCCAAACAAAGAGATAGAGGAGGAGGGGGGTTGCGGCTGTGGTCAGTAGAAAGATACAGTGTTTTGGCGAATGGGGTTTCTGGTCGGTATTGCTGCTACATGTTTTACACCCCTGCTCAAAAAAGAAAAAAGAAACTCACATAGCAAAACCAGGAGAATACAAAGGAAACCATTGTGACAAAAAGTCAATTTTTCCCCTTTTTGCTAGTCAAGCGTGTTCAGTTCGTGTTGAATAGACAAAGGAAGAATACAGCTTTCTGTTCAGGCATGCAGTAGGCACCCTGCCGGGTCCTCAGGATTATCAAAAGATCACACACAGTGTCCTGACTTGCCAATTGGACTATTTACACATCGTACAGTGCCTGGTTGTTTGGTTGCTGTGAGTGTGTGCGTAAAGTAAATGTGTATGTGTGTACTGAAGGTGGCAGGCATGGGATAAGAGGTGTGTACGCATCTGTGTGCGTACGCGTGCGTGTGTCTATGTGTGTGCATGCGTCACCCTCTCTCTCGCTCTCTTCCTGCCCCCTGAACGAAACCCTGCCCCCTCCTCAGACATGCGTCTCGATGAAGGAGTGTGTGTGTGTCATGAGCGGGGCTGAGAGCGGGGAGAGCTCGTCCTGGCCGTTGGTGCCGGGGCTGAGCTGGCAGATGTCAGAGTAGAGCTCACTGTTCCATTGCTTCCACTCCCTGAAGCTCTGGGAGCACAGGGTCGGGTCCTCCAGCAGGGCGCAGATCACCGCCAGCTCGGACTCCTTGGCCTGAGGGACAGGAGAGAAGGGATTGACCCCAGTCAGAGCTGCTGGGACCACCTCAGCTCCGCCCCCTCAACTTGAACACCAATGAAACTGTGGATTCATAACACATCTGGTTCTATATTCAGGGTTTTTTGAACTTTATTCCATGGGAGTGATATACTGATACGTATATTTACGCGTGTGTGCACGTGTGTGTGGACGTGTGTGTACCTTCAGGGTGCTGCGGAGGGCTCGGACCCTGTGCAGCCTGTCGTTCAGGAGGGGGTCCCTGCAGCGCTGGGTGAAGCAGCGTCGGAGCTCCTGGCGGCTGCAGGGCCGGGGGTCCCCGAGGGCCGACACGTTGGCCTGCTCCAGGGCCCGGTACAGCTGCTCTAGGCCGTCCAGACCCTCCGCCACCGACTCACCCTCCCGCCCCTCCGACAAACGCCGTTCCCGTCCCTCCGAGACCCGCCTCTCCCGTCCCTCGCTCCGCCCCTCTCTCGGTTCGAGGACTGCGGGAGAAGGACAGATGGGAAGTGATCAGTGTGACTGAAAGACTTGAACTGAGCATACAGAAATAAGAGTCTGAATTTAAGGAGAAAGCCCTTTCAATTAAGTTGTAATTATCAGTGTGCACGTGACATTTAAACGTTGTTTACAGTACATTCATTCAATGATTAAAGTCTTTCCAGGATAAAAACAGATGTTCTACAATTTTTCTCAAATCCAGGCCACAGAATCTATATCAATCTATGTGTGTGTGTGTCTCACCCTCCTGGCTGGCATCGTTGACCTTGGCCTCCTGGGCCTCCTGGGCCTCGCCCTCCTCGTCCTCGCTCCTCTCCTCCATGCGGGCGGGGGTCTGCAGCAGCTTGCCTGACCGGGGGTCCCTGTTCCTGGGAAGGCTCTGGCTGCGCTGCTTGTGGGACCTCCGGTGTGAGTGGGAGTGCGTGTGCGGCTCCCGCTCCAGAGGGAAGGGCCCCTCCCGTTCCCGCTCCCGCTCCGCGTGGTGCCTGCGGACGGGCAGGGTGGCCTGCCGACGCCTCTCCGGGGACATGCCCTGCCTCCCCAGCCCCCCGTACCCCCCCATCAGCCCGTCACCCATGCCCATCTCCCGCCCGCCGTAGCCCCCGTCCCCCTCCAAGGGCGCCGTCTGGAGGAAGTGGAGCCCGGAGCTGGTCAGGGGCGTCTCGATCAGGTCCTGCCAGGAGCGGCGCTCTCGGTGGGTGGAGCGGCAGCCCGACGAGTGGGTGCTGGTGCTGCCCGTCCCCATGCCGCCCTCACCCCTCTGCTCCTCCGCCGAGGAGTGGGAGTGAGTGGACTCGCTGGAGAAGTGGCGCCCGTGCTTGGGCTCCGGGAAGGGGCTGGAGGAGTTCACCTGAGGGGGGAGAGGGGAGGTGGAAGAGACCATCTGTGCGGGGATGGGGGAGGTGGAGGATACCATCGGCGGGGCGACGGGGGAGGTGGAGGCGCTCATGGACAGGGGCAGGGGGGAGGGGGTGGAGCGCAGGAGGCTCATGCTGACTGACCGAGGCAGCTGGTCATAGCTATGGAGGAGGTGGGTCTGGGTAGAGGAGAGGGGAGGTGGCGGAGATGGGGGGGGAGGTAAAAGCAAGGTGGGAAAGTGAGATTGAGGGAGGGAGGGAGGGAGGGAGGGAGGGAGGGAGGGAGGAAGGGAGGGAGGGAGGGAGGGAGGGAGGGAGGGGGGGAGGGGGGGAGGGGGGGGGATGGGAAGAGAAGACAGAGAGCAGGTATGGGAGAGGAGGGAGAGGAGGACAACAGGAGAGAAGGAGCTCCAGGACGAGAGTGAGAGAGCAGTGAAATGGTTGATGAGTACCAATGACCAGCGAGGCGTGACCGTTGAATGCACATCTGAACACACGGGACCCAGCTTGGAATCTCTACAACACGGCACTACTCCTTCATCCTCAATCTCACTGATCTCACATGGTTAGATAGGTAGCGGCTGTGCAGAATGCCACTTGCTTTCTCCAGTCCAGTCAGGCTAAGTCAAAGATGACCTCATGGAAGGATGCTTTTCTACAGGATGCGGTTAGAAGACATGGTCCTTTAGCACCATCTAGTGTCTGCCAGTGTCAACACAGGCAAGTGGCATTAAGGGTTGTGGGACCGGTGGGCAGGGCTGGCCTGGCTCCATAGAGAGACAGTCACACGCTCTGATGTTTTATTGAAGCTGAGAGCACTGTACGCTGCTCTACTGAAACTGCTGGGGCTTTTAGAATAAAATATTCTATTAGAACGAAACATTAAAAAAATAATGGAGTGTGTGTGTGTGTTACACGTCTGTGTTTGTTGGTGTGTATGTGTGTGTGCTACTCTGTTTCCGTGTGTTTGCTCGTGTATACGTGTGTATCTATGTGTTACTGTAAGTCTGTGTGTGTGTGTGTGTGTGTGTGTCTGTACGTGTGTGTGTAAACACTTACTGAGGGGGTGCGGTGGTAGGTGTCACACAGAGAAGACGGCCCGTCCTGTTTGAGTGTCATGGAGCCGTCAGCGTCCTCCTGGTCACTCTCACTCCAGTAATCTGATTGGATGTCAAGAACACACACACACACGGAGCGCTGTCTTAGGGAACAGTGACAGAGATCAATGTGGCTGGCCAATCAAGTCCAAACACATCCTATTCACCTTCATCAGGGCGGGGCACCTTGTCATCGGGGGTGTAGCCAATGGCAGCCAGGCCCAGTCGGTTCATCCACCTATGAGAATGGATGAAAAGATGAATAGACAAAGGGTGGAGAGGGAAGGAAAGAGGAGTGGAAGGCGGGGGAGCAGAGAGGAGAGGAGCAGAGAAGAGAGGAGCAGAGAGGGATGGGAGTACAGCAGGAAGCTGTGTTGAGTGCAGAGCTGAATCCCTAAATTAATTCAATCATCTTTTCCAAAAGTTGACCCAAGCCTGTTTTTAGCCCCGATGATTAAAGAGAGAGGGACAAGAGAAGAAAGAGGGGATGAGAAAATGAAGAGGCAGAGAGAGAGCGCATAGATCGCTCTCTTCCCCTCTGTCCTGCTGAGTGTCGGTGTCCTCTCTAAGGACAGTGCAGAAGGAGGTCATGAACTAAGAATAGAGACAGGGAGCCAGGCCAACAGGACACGCATCATCACACCAGGAAGTGCGTCACACTGGAAGCCCACACATGCATTCCCATCCCTCACTGACGTACCTTACAACCCACATCTGTGTCTGGGAACTACTGTATATTTAATTGAACCTTGAGCTCTCTGTGTCACGTTAAACACTGTGCACACACACCTTCTCTCGTACGCACACACACCACACACACATCATACACACATTTAGTCTCACCATGGATATTGAAGAAAACACATTTTTTCACTTCCAATTCAATTCCCATGTCAGCGAGGAGAGGTGTAGATAGTTAGTGCTAATTATGAAAGACAGGCTAGCATTCCAGCTGATAACAGACAACCTCCTCCCCCCCCCCCTTACACACACATACAGTATACACACACACACAAATAAACACTCTGCAGAAACAGGGAAACAAACATGTTTTCTTCATGCTGTGGATTTGGTGGTGGTCAGGAGTGTGCATGTGTGTGCATGTATGAGTGAGCGTGTGTTCTGTGATAACTTAATTTCAGACAGCTGAGATATTCATGAAAGTATACGACAGCTGTCACTTCCACACAAACAGGTACTGGAGCTGCTCAATGCTGTGTGACACTGAAACATCTCAGACTCCAGATTCAGCACGCACACACACACACACACACACGCACAATCACTCACCTATTCATTTCCTCGAGACAGTCTGTAGCAAAGAAGAAGCTCTTGATTTTGGGATGACAAGCTTTGAAGGCACTGTGGATGATAGGAGATAGGCAAATGATCACACTGTGTGTCTGTGTGTGTGTCTGTCTACGTGTGTCTGTGTGCGTGTGTGTGTGTGTTTATCTGTGTGCTTAGGGTCCTATGATTTAGGAACGATGAGTGACAAGCAAAGGACACTCACAATTTCCGTCTGCACTCGATGGCTCGGTCTATCCTGAACTCTGGCAGACTGATGAAGCCTTCAGCCTTCTCATCCTGCAGTAAATAGGAGAGGGTGAAGGAGGAGAGAGAGAGAGCCACATAGGGAGATGAGTGACAGCGAGAGAGCGTGAATAGTCGTGTGTGTGTGTAGGAACCCCAAAAAGATTGGTGTGTGCTTCTGTGTGTGTAGGTGTGTGTGGGTGTGTATGTGGAAGAGCTGGCTATTAGCTCTTCTGCGCGCGCTACACGCGTGTGTCTAGGAGTCTGTGGGAGTGTGGGCGTGTGTACACTAGAGTCTTACATTCTGGTTGGTGTACCAGTAGAGACAGGACTCTTTGAGGATGAACCAGTATTTCCTCCACTTCTGGGTGAAGTAGCCTTTAGCATCCTTCTTCTTCCACAGCCAGCCCTCACAGTCCCCATGGCCCAAGTCCTTACAGGAGATACGCCTGCGGCTGGCGCTCGTCAGAGAGCCTGCACATGGAGAAACCAGGTCAACCACACCCGGGTCCAGTCCTGTACAGCCCGGTCACATTTGAAACAAAAGATACATTGAAACACACAGCAGTGGGATACATACCTTTACTCCTCTTTTTGTTGGGTTTTGTTCTTAAGGAGGTGTAGTGGAAAGACTGAAAAGTAGATGGGTGGAAGGAAGAAAGAGAGAGAGAAAGAGGAGAGTAAAGGAAGATGAGTCGTGGTACTGAAGCGGTGCAAGAGCTCACTGGAGATGTGTGAAGGGCAGTGGGTGCCATGAAAACAACAGCACAGCTCCAGAGAAGCAGAGGAGGCTGTATCTAGGCCACTGTGATCTCACAGTCTAACATCAGGCATGTTCCATCGTGACTGTTAGCCTGAAGGTGCAAACACACCCCAGGACTGGATGTTGCTCTAGAGATTGTATGTCTAGAGGTGTGATGATGGTCCCTCTGTTTGTGTGTGTGTGTCTCTATGTGTGCCTTTACCTTCCTCATGGATGCCCCTCCCAGGCGATCACTCCCAGAGCTTGAGTACCTGTTGTGGTGGGAGGAGGGAAGCTATCATCAATGTTTGTTACTGGTATGATATATTAATGGTATAATTCTCAAACTGACACCAAACTCCTGGATACACACACACACAAACACACTCACCTATCGGTCGTGTCTGCTCTTAGTGTGTCCCCTGATCTCTGTATCTGATGGATAGGGTGAGAAGGAGGAAGGAGGAGGAAGTCATTTACGAGTACAGCATATCAGCATGTGTGTGTGTGTGTGTGTGTTTGGAGGACAAAGCTCCAAATGAACTCCAATTTAGACTCAGGCAAGAAAGGAGATGAGGATGTTAGTGTGAGTTGTGAAATGGCTTCCCTGCATACTAATGTGTGTGTGTGTGTGTGTAGGTGTGTGTGTGTGTGTGGAACTGTCATTCCCTCTGTCCCTGAAGTTGGCACCCAGGCAAGGAAACTCGACTCTCCTCTGCCTCTTCTCTTTCAAACACACATACAAACGCTCTAACACTATCTATTATTAACGAATCCTGAAGCTTCACACCTCCCTGTAAGGACATTAATCTAGACCTTGTATAAACTTGACACACACATGTACAACACACACACACACACACCCTCACTCAAACTTCCTGCTTCTGATTAAATGTGGCATGACTGCGTCACACTCACATCCATTTCCACCCTGTCCCTCTAACTGTGTGTGTTTTGTGGTGGGAAACTGTGTGTGTGTGTTTGAGCGTGCGCAAAATAGGATATTAGTGTTATTAGAGTCGTGAGATGGGTTTCCTGCATACAGACGGGTGCATGTGTGTGTGTGTGTGTGTGCATGTGTGTGTGTGTGCGTGTGTGCTTATGCATACAGGCATGGCGTCGGGGATCTGGTCCAGGCGGAGGGTAGACGACAGCATGGAAGGGCTGATAGGAAAGCTGGGGCTGCTGGGATTGCGGCTCTTCCGCCGCGAATGCCGGGTGGAGTCCCGCCTACTCTCCCGTCCAGGGACCTCCGGCTCCTCCTCTATGACCAGGATCTTGTCATCGCTTAGGTAACGCAGAAGGGAATTGTCTGAATCTGAGAGGGGGGGAAAAATCAGCATGCAGGTTAGAGGTGGTCTTAGAACCAGGAGGTAAAACCCCAGTCTGAGTCCTGGATAGAACCATGGAACCGTTACCACCGGCAGGACACAGAACCAGATCAAGTTAGAACGAGAGAACCCATTGTTGTAGAAGGTAGAGAAAGGGGATGCGAGCACAGAACCCTGAAGCTCTTTCGGATTGGCCCAGCTCAATCAAAACAGGCTGTTACTCGGATCATTTGTTTATAACACTGTCGGAGACGCGTGAGAAAATCGGAGAACGTGTGGGGCTGTGAAGTAGTATGTGTGTGTTTGAGTCAGCCTGTGTGTGTGTGTGTGTGTGAGAGAGAGAGATGCAGATAGAGGGAGAGACAGGGTGGTCCCCACCAGTGACTTTAATGTTATTCATAGACTTCACAGACAGTGGAGTGGAGCTTCTCAGACTGAATACAGATAGACTCCTGCAGCATGGCTGACCACGACTTGGGGGGGTGGGGGGGATAGGCGAGGAGGAGAGAGATGGAGGAGGAGGAGAGGAGTAGTGGGGATGGAGGATGAAAGGGGGTTGGGGGTGGGGGGGGTGAGGAGGAGAACTGGAAGAAAGGCGAATAGAAAAGAGGGACGGGGAGAGGGAGGGAGGGAGGGAGGGAGTGAAAGCTGCGAGGGGAGAAGGATGAAGGGGGAAGAATGGGCGCCGGGAGATATACCTACCGTAGAGTGATACACACAGACACACACACATACAGAGGACACACACAGACACACTTGCACATACAGTAAACACACAGACAAGGTACACATACAGGTACATAAGCACATACAGTAAACACACAGTACGACACAACACACACCCAATAATACTACACAATCACAATGCTATGTAAGACACACACCCCAGATACACGGACATACCACACATAAACACCAAATGATGACATGACTGAAGCTGATCATGAAGCGAAGCACTGATCAAAACAAACAATGAAAAAGGACCCTGAAGTTGATCTTATGCCTGAGGTTTGGGTGTGTGCGTGTGCGTGCAAGTGTGTGTGTGTGTGTGTATAAGACAGTGTGTGTACCTCTGCTCCCTCTCTTGCCCATGCTGGGTTCCTTGGGCTCGGCCATCCAATTATATTCCGGCGGCATGGAAACTGGTCTGAGGTCACCTGGAACAACCAATCAGCGGTCAGAAAGAGGGCGAGGCGGAGGAGTTGTGGGAGGGAAGGGTGGCTTGTGACAGACAGAAGGTTGGTGCTTTAGGGTGGGGGTGTTGGGAGGAGGTGGGTGGGTTTCGGGGGGACTCACACTGAGCTGGGGTGAGGGGCTGTGTTGACGTTAAGCGATCTGGGATTGTTGTGTTTTGAGGTGAAGATACTTAGCTGGTCAAGTAGCGGAGTAGAGATGAGAGGAGAGAGAAGGAAAGGGAGGGAGAGAAGAAGTGACAGTGAGATGGAAAGACAGATGGAAACACTTGATTCTGAGGGTCCTCCGTAATCAGGCCTCATCATGATCAGAGCTCTTACTGTAAGAAGACATTAGTCTCCTACCCATGGACTACACCTCTCCAACGGTCCTTGGAGGAAGAGATCCATCACTCAATTGCTCCTCTAAAGATGACTTGTATTCATTTTTCTCTACTTGAGGGTTGCGGTCCTCTTCTCTGAGGGTAGATCTTAGGTGCTGCCTTTGATGGGCTTGTCTTGTAATCAACAAACCAAACACCCAACGCTCATAGGAGAAGTCCATATTTAGGCTTCTTCTCAATGCCATCTAAGAATCTGCAGACCCTCAAAATCAAATGCTCCCAAAGAAAGGCAAAGTGACAAAGGCAGGTAGAGAGAGATGAGATAAGAGAAAAAGAAGGGGTGGTGCACAAGCATTGGAATGGGTGACACAGCAAGGGCGTAGGGTTGCTCCTGGTTACAGGTATGTGTGTTTGTCTGCATGTCTCACCATGCGTGGGGGTCTTGTCTCGCCGTCTGACCCCCGTGTTGCGGCCCCTGTCGTAGTCCGGCCCTGGGGGGCCCCCATCCCCCTCCAGCAGGGAGAAGTACTGACCGCTGTCCTGGTCCAGGTAGTAGCTGACCGCTTCCGAGCCCTTGGAACCGGACTGGGAGCTGACACTGTACCTGCTGATGTCATCACATGACATCAGACCCATCTCCTCCCTGAGGACACACAGTCACACACACACCAGGTGGTGGTTACTATGGATACTCCTTTCATTGTAAATCGTCATCATCAGCATGTACAGTATGTATGTGTGTTTGAGAGAGAGAGAGAGAGAGAGAGAGAGAGAGAGAGAGAGAGAGAGAGTGAGTGAGTGTTTGAGAGAGAGAGAGAGAGAGAGTGAGAGAGAGAGAGAGAGAGAGAGAGAGAGAGAGAGAGAGAGAGAGAGAGAGAGAGAGAGAGAGAGAGAGAGAGAGAGAGAGAGAGAGAGAGAGAGAGAGAGAGAGAGAGTGAGTGAGTGAGTGAGTGAGTGAGTGAGTGAGTGAGTGAGAGTATCTGACCTGGTCCCGTACAGTCCAGACACAGGGGACAGGATGAAAACATCTTGCATGTTGGGGACGTCCATTTTGGACATTCCCAGAGTGCCACTGGGAGTAGGAGAGGAACTGGTCGGGACTAGTGGGGGACCGGCTGGAAGACAAAAAGACAAAGAGAGACAGAAAGAAAGAGAGAGAGACAGAAAAAAAGAAAGAGAGAGAGAGAGAGAGAGAGAGAGAGGGTGTGAAAAGACAGAGTGAACGAAATAAAGACAGATGCAAAGAAGAAGAGACAGAAATAGAGAGACAGAGACAGAGAGTGGATAAAAAGTCCATTAATCAGATTCTATTTTTACTACTCTTCCTCTGCATTATGAAGTGTCATTCTAACCTGGGATCTGGGATATTTGAACATTTCATCTCATTGAAACTTCAGTTTCTCTAAGCACAAAGACAGTTCTGAAAAGATATATACTGTAACGGCTTGTGTTCTTTGTATCTGGAACTCTCTCCATCCTCCCCTACTGATGTCTTTATTTTAGCATTTGGGTGTTCTCCTCATGGTCTCTCTCTCTCTCTCTCTCTCTCTCTCTCTCTCTCTCTCTCTCTCTCTCTCTCTCTCTCCCACTCTCTTTCCTTCTCTCTCTCCCGCTCTTTCTATCTGACCCCTCTTCACTATAACAGGGCTTGTGCCATGTCTGTCCCCATGACAACCTACTCTCTCCTTATCCTCACCCTCAGAATGAGTAGACGAAGAGAGAAAGCGCGAGAGAGAGAGAGCGAGAGAGAGAGAGAGAGAGAGAGAGAGAGAGAGAGAGAGAGAGAGAGAGAGAGAGAGAGAGAGAGAGAGGAGAGAGGATACAAAGTGCCACATTCTACAGTGTGTATTGTGTATGTGTGATGCCTTGTCTGAATGTAGCTGAATTGAAAATGTTGAATTGTTACAGAATCCCATGTCCCAGGTTGACCTGACTGGCAGCCATAGCTCCATATAGAAGGTGTATGAGGGTACCTATGTGAGATACCTGTGAGGAGACACAACAATATAGTATGTAATACTCTAACAAACACTCTGGCTTGAAACACCACAGTCAGAACCCTCATTAGGAAATCTCTTCTCCATTATATTCACCAGTGCATTAGGATAATTAACTCCATCCATAAAAACTCACCCTCTCTCTCTCTCTCTCTCTCTCTCTCTCTCTCTCTCTCTCTCTCTCTCTCGCTCTCTCTCTCTCTCTCTCTCTCTCTCTCTCTCTCTCTTCTCCCTCCCCATCTCTCTCTCACGCTCAACCTCTTAAAAGCAAAGCCTAGATGACATATAAAACAACTTCACGGTAGCTTCAGAAGTAGGAAGAGGGAGAGAGATGGAGATTGGCAGAAAGAGAGGGAGAGAGAGGTAGAGTGTAAGAGAGGATGTGAGAGAAAATGCGAGTGAGATGGAGAGAGAGAGAAAGAGAGAGATATGAAGAGTGTGGAGGTGGAAGCTGTGCAGGGTTGTGACTGGAGTTCGGAGTGAAAACAGTAATTTTGTGATTATAGCCTGCTGCTACGGCTGTCTGAGAGAGACAGAGAGCGAGATACAGTGTGTGTGTGTGTGTGTGTGTGTGTGTGTGTGTGTGAGAGAGAGAGAGAGAGAGAGAGAGAGAGAGAGAGAGAGAGAGAGAGAGAGAGAGAGAGAGAGAGAGAGAGAGAGATGGAGGCAGAGAGGGGCTGTGGGTAATAAGGAGGGATGATCATAAAAGAAGATGAAAAAGGAGGAGAGGATAGGAGAGAGATGGAACCACCACATCAAACTCAATACTAGCCTATTACCTAACCCCCCCCCCCCCCCCTCACAAACACCTTCCAAGCTTAACCCCCACATGACTGTCAGTGCCACTCTTTGCCATGGCTCATGTATACATTTCGTTACCTCAGAATAATAAGGTTCTATCTGCGTTCAGGTCAGTTTTGAGATATTGAGGTTTAAAGTTTTAGCATTACAAATAGCAAAACTGACAAATGGAGCACATTTCTTTATAGCACCAGAGTTACATACACCTTACATGTATTTTACATCTGAGATACCAAAATTCTACATGAATTGTAAATTAGGGTTTTTGAAACAGGTCAATTGTAGATAGAACCTTATAGTTCTAAAAACTAACAGCCGCCTTGGAATTATAAGGTTCTATCTTAAAAGACTGAAAAAGTAACAATGATTATCAAATAAGTTTAACAATTTACTTATACATACTGTTGGGATGTTCAATTTATATAATAAAAAGTGTATTTTTATTGGTTAATATGTTAAATCTTCATGCATTCATGCACTTACTGCTATAACACTATCTTTCCAGTGCGTCATTTTTCCTTTCATCTTTCTTATTCAAGATAACAGTAATTTAATAATGTTAAATGTAAATGAATGATTTAAAACATACATGGTCTGATGAAGGTCAGGTCCTTCAGTTTATCAAAGTATTTTCAGTAGAAAACCAAAACGAGTTGAAAGAATATTTAAAATCAGTCTTTATTTTTTTAGTTTATCAAATCATTTTCAAACAATTTAAATGTAAAATTCATCATACATCACACATGGCAATACTGACACTCATTCAGATAAAACTGATCAGAAATGTTTTGCTTATGAACAAGGTATTTCAAACTCAAGACTGGTTACTTAAAATCGAACTTATTTGAGATGCTGCTCCTTGCAATGAAAATAATTTAATGC
>NC_085030.1:9910634-9973992 GCF_963692335.1 Osmerus eperlanus | reverse complement strand
GAGAAAGCGCGAGAGAGAGAGAGCGAGAGAGAGGAGAGAGAGAGAGAGAGAGAGAGAGAGAGAGGAGAGAGAGAGAGAGAGAGAGAGAGAGAGAGGGAAGAGAGGATACAAAGTGCCACATTCTACAGTGTGTATTGTGTATGTGTGATGCCTTGTCTGAATGTAGCTGAATTGAAAATGTTGAATTGTTACAGAATCCCATGTCCCAGGTTGACCTGACTGGCAGCCATAGCTCCATATAGAAGGTGTATGAGGGTACCTATGTGAGATACCTGTGAGGAGACACAACAATATAGTATGTAATACTCTAACAAACACTCTGGCTTGAAACACCACAGTCAGAACCCTCATTAGGAAATCTCTTCTCCATTATATTCACCAGTGCATTAGGATAATTAACTCCATCCATAAAACTCACCCTCTCTCTCTCTCTCTCTCTCTCTCTCTCTCTCTCTCTCTCTCTCTCTCTCGCTCTCATCTCTCTCTCTCTCTCTCTCTCTCTCTCTCTCCCTCCCCATCTCTCTCTCACGCTCAACCTCTTAAAAGCAAAGCCTAGATGACATATAAAACAACTTCACGGTAGCTTCAGAAGTAGGAAGAGGGAGAGAGATGGAGATTGGCAGAAAGAGAGGGAGAGAGAGGTAGAGTGTAAGAGAGGATGTGAGAGAAAATGCGAGTGAGATGGAGAGAGAGAGAAAGAGAGAGATATGAAGAGTGTGGAGGTGGAAGCTGTGCAGGGTTGTGACTGGAGTTCGGAGTGAAAACAGTAATTTTGTGATTATAGCCTGCTGCTACGGCTGTCTGAGAGAGACAGAGAGCGAGATACAGTGTGTGTGTGTGTGTGTGTGTGTGTGTGTGTGTGAGAGAGAGAGAGAGAGAGAGAGAGAGAGAGAGAGAGAGAGAGAGAGAGAGAGAGAGAGAGAGAGATGGAGGCAGAAGAGGGGGCTGTGGGTAATAAGGAGGGATGATCATAAAAGAAGATGAAAAAGGAGGAGAGGATAGGAGAGAGATGGAACCACCACATCAAACTCAATACTAGCCTATTACCTAACCCCCCCCCCCCCCCCTCACAAACACCTTCCAAGCTTAACCCCCACATGACTGTCAGTGCCACTCTTTGCCATGGCTCATGTATACATTTTAGCTCAATGTAAACATGTGTGTGTGCAAGGTCTGTACAGTATATCACCATTCCAGACACATTGATTCAACACAGTGGAAATTCCCCTCAGAGCTGAAAATATGTCCGTAGGCCCCACCAAAGAGACTATCTTCTCTGAATAATACATTTAGTCATGCACAGGCTACCTAAAATAGCCCACATTTGGAACGAGTAATAATTGATGTGTCTAAACACACAGAACAACAAGAGGTGATGAAAGCGGAGTGGGGAGACGGCGTGCACGTGAGGCCACTCATGTGCACACAGAGACTCGAGCGCACTGAGACATGAACATCAAGCTTCTTAGAGCACACTGGAGCACACACTGGAGAGCCCTCCTCATCCTCCTCCTCCTCCTCCTCCTCCTCCTCCTCCTCCTCCTCCTCATCCTCATCATCCTCATCATCAAGATCACTAACGATTTGATGTTCTTTCGTAATCCTCATCATCGTCCACATTAGAACACTGTGTCATCTCCTTGTCGTCGTCCTCGCACTCCTCCTCATCAAGCCTTGTGGTGCTCATCTTCATCACCATCACTATCATCAAAGCAGTTTCGAGGACTTGGCTCCTGTGATGTGGCTCCTCTGCTATGGAACCAGAGCAGGGATGGCTGCTAGCACAGCATGGTGGCTGGCGTCGAACAGCTGATCAAATCTATCTTATGTGGATCTCACTTAGATCCAGGATTCAGTTGCATCAGGGCTGAACTCCCAGCCCAAACCCAGCTTAAAACTGTGTGTGTGTGTGTGTGTTTGTGTGTTGTGTGGGGTGTTTGTGTCTGAGTGTGTGTGACCTACTTCCTGTGCCTCTCAGAGAAGCAGGAGAATGGTCTATCAGGATGTACCCGTGCACACACACACACACATCCAGGGACACTTTACAACCCATTCAAGTATACAATATACATATACAGTACTCTCTCACACACACACACACGCACACACACAAAGTTTCCAAGTTTATTTTGGAATCAGTGGATTATCTCCAGTATTTGCTGAGAGGAGAATCTCTTATTTCAGTGCCAGTGGATCTGCCCGTGGTCACTTATGAATAATTAAGATGCTCCCATCTTTCTGTGAGAACAAGTCTAAAACATGTCTTTCTTCTCCTCCTCTCTCCCAGATATTTCTGCGCTCTGATCTCTCTGCCCCCGGCGTGTTTGTGTCTTTGCACACCATCGGGGCAGAAATGCCCCACGCTCGCTAAGCCTCCCCACAATCTTCACTGCGGCGCACAACTGCAAATGAGAACAATGATCCGCTAACAGGCAGATCAGTGGAGGTGGTCGAAGTAACCACCAACCTGGCAACCCTGACTATGTAGCCAGTGGAAGAGGTAGACCCTTTGGAGGAGTTATGGCACCAAACTGTATGTGCAGCTAATATAACGTTTATGCACTCCTACCTGTTTTTGACAAACTTGCTACACACACATGCATATACACAAAAAACACACACAGACACACTTGCGAGTTTGGATAGATGCCTCAGACCAGATCAAAGAGAACAGAGATGACAGAGAGACGCTGCTGAGAAAGACCCAGTACTCAGCAGAGATCAAAGCATGCATATAGCATGTGAATGAATTAGCCAAAATATACAGCTATAAATAGCAACCGTGTAACCCCGAGGCCATGTCAAACCAGCTTTTGCTCCATAACCCCCCCTTACTGCACACAGACACACACCCACACATCAGTTCACCCCCAGCCCCCCCTCCTTTCCCTCACCCCTGCCCTACTTCTCTCTTCCACCTATTCTCCTCCTCTCCCTCCTCCTCTAACCCCTGGCCTGTCCCTTTCTCTTTCACCTGCTCCCCTTCACCTCCCCTCACCTCTGCATGCCTCCCCTGCCTCCTCCCTCCCACCCTCCTTACTTCACCTTCCCTCACCCTTCCTGCCCCTCTACCTCCCCTCATCCCCCTCCTTTTCTCTTTCACGCTCACCCACCAGCTCTCCCTCTCCCACCGATGCCTACCTCCCCTGTGCTCCCCTCACCCTTCTCTCATCGTCCCCCTTCCCACTCCCCTCCCCCCGTGTCTGCCACTCTAATCTCTCTCCTTTCCTCTTTTCCTCCCACCTCAGCCCTAGCCAGTCTGGAATTTGAAACAAGCTCCTTTTTCCAGCCCTCTGTCACACTCATGCGTAGCTCCAACTGAATTAAACAACAATATTCGGCGACAGAGCATGGTACATTTCAGAATCAGAGACAGTGATGATGACAGAGGACGGTCGAACCACTACAACAAGAACGGGTCTGCTGATTCGGCTGTGGGTGAGTCACAGAGGGTAGAAGGTTCTAGAAGGTTTTAGAGGGTGGAGGGGCTCAGACGTGGGGGGGGGGGGTTAAAGGTTACCTGCAGGCCCAGGGGTTTCCAGCGCACGTTCCTGAGCAGGGCGGGGGTGGAGCTCAGCGTGTTCTGCGGCCTCTTCTTCAGCGTGAGGATGACTCCACACGGGTCCTCCCTCAGGGCGTTCACCAGGTTCTTCAGCTGCCACCCCACCTGAGGTACACACACACACGCCGGCTACCACTGCTGCTGATACACACACACACACACGCCGGCTACCACTGCTGCTGATACACACACACACACACACGCCGGCTACCACTGCTGCTGATACACACACACACACACACGCCGGCTACCACTGCTGCTGATACACACACACACGCCGGCTACCACTGCTGCTGATACACACACACACGCTGGTTACCACTGCTGCTGATACACACACACACACACGCTGGTTACCACTGCTGCTGATACACACACACACCGAGTCCAACTGCTGCTGTAACACACAGACACACTGGCTACTACCACCCCTTGCTACAACAGGCACCAAACATAGTGCGACACATGCCACCAATAACAACACCAGCACCACATTGACCACATTAGGAAGACCACAGCACTCTCCAGTGCTCCATGGGACCTTAGAATCAGCACTGTCTCCCAGACACTCATCATGATGTATGAATACAGAGGAGGTAGAACCTGGGTCTGCCTTAATAGAGGACATAGAGACTGGGGGGGGAAAAGGTGAGGAATGGAGGAGGAGGAGAGAGAAGGAGGAAATGGAGAAGGAGGAGAGAAGGAGGGAATGGGAAAGAAAGGGAACAAGGGAGAGGAGTGGGGGGGGGGTAGAAGAGGCAGATGAAAGGAGGAGAGAGGAGGAATGGGAGATTATAATGAGAGAGGGGTATGTTAAAGAAGGATGGCGAGAGAGATAAGGAAGGGAGAATAAGGAAGAGGTTAACCGAAGAGAGAGGGGAGGTTGGCAGAGAGAGGGAGGGAGATTGGGTATCAGAAAGGAAGGGATAGGGGAGAACTAGAAGAAAGGAGAGAAAGGAGAAGAGAGGAACACGAGCAGAATGTTGATAGGAGAGGCTGGAGGATGTAAGTGCTGACTGGAGTGTTTGTGTGAGTGTGCGTGTGGGTGTGTGGGTGTGCGAGTGTGTGTGTGTGTACGTGTGTGTGTGTGTGTGAGTGTGTGTGTGTGTGTGTGTGTGTGTGTGTGTGTGTGTGTGTGTGAGTGTGTGTGTGTGTGGTCCGGCTGTCTCCAACATGCTCAGAGGGCTCGTCAGACCATTGATTGGCTACACTGATTTCAGCTGCTGGAGGCATCCGCAGAGGCCACATACACACACACAGCTCTGCTCTGACCTTACTGCTCTCACAAGAAACACACACACACACACACACACAGCTTCCAAAGTTGCTTTACACACAGCTCTGACTTGACCTTACTGCTCAAACACGCACGCACACATACATGCACACACACAAACACACATGCACACACATACACAGCTTTATTCTAGCCTGACCCCTCACATACTGATAAGCTGTCATTGCCAACCACCCTCCACCCCTTCAACCCATCCCTCCGTCTGTGTCATCCCCCAGTCTGGTGCTCCGTGTCTGGGTTCAGTTAGCGTTCAGTGGCCCATGGGGTTCTGGGGCTGGTGCTTCCCGGCCTAGCCTTGCACCTTGCAGCCTAGACCAGGCCACAGTCTGCCTTTACTCATGCTCAGACCAAGGGTCAGCATGGGGACCTATGCCACAAAACAACCAGGCCTTCTGCCCAATAAGGCCCCTTGTGGAAGGCTCAGAAAGTGGCAACCACCACCACACTATCACCCATACCTTAACAAAACTGTGTCAATCAGTTCCTCTTTCAGCAATAAGACATCTCTCCAACCAACACAGGATCATTTCCTAACCACACCCAACAGCAGGGGTCCATATCGTTCCATCAGTGTGCACAGTATGGGTGGATGTTCTCTGGATACAGTGGATATTGTCCGACCATCTCTTAGGTTGTTGTGGTCCAACAGAGGAACGAGACTCAGAGCACAGAGAAAAAAGCAGACAGCGTAGATCCTACGTATGTATACATGGAGGAGAGGCGTCCGTCTGAATGCTCCGGGGGGGTCATTACTGCAGATGCTGCTGATGGCCCCTGATCACGGCAGCTCCTCAAACCATCACAGGCTGGTTCCAGCAAATCCCACATTTGATCTTAATGAAGAGTCTGGTTAAAAAGTTTAACAACACTGCTTCTGCAGAGGAGAGCGGAGCAGAGGAGAAAATGGTTTGGAGAGGAGAACAGGGGAGAGGAGAGGCAAGGAGAGATTGAAGAGGGGAGGAGAGCAGAGCAGGGCAGAGGGGAGATTGGAGAATTTGCTGTCAGCTCATAATAGCTCATAAGACAAACATAGTATAGACATAAATCTCCAGTATACTCTATGGCGGATAAGATCATGATGGACAGATAAGACTAACACAATAGCAGGCAACCATAAAGGAATCACCCTGACTGTGGAGTCTTATGAAGTACTCTAGTTTGAATATATAATACAATATTTGTGAGGAGCAGTGTTTAATGTTTAGAGACCAGACCAGGTCAGCAGAGCATGTTTGGTTCTCATGGAGATCATCTTCATAGACAACTATGTAATTCTACATCAAAAGTAAAGTGTTGCGTGTAGCCTATATTGACTGGAGTGCCTTTCCGAGTCAGTCCCTCTCTTCCTCCTCCATCACTCCGTCCCTCCTGGAGCGAGGGATCAGTATAGCGAGCGGAGGGAGGGAGGGGATAATGAAGGGTTGGAGCTGGCGCCTGGCGGTGTGTGATCTGTACTGTCACCCCGAGGAAAGAGAGACAACACACAGCTCTCTGACCTGTCAGTCAAGCTCTCTCTCTCTCTCTCTCTCTCTCTCTCTCTCTCTCTCTCTCTCTCCTCTCTCTCTCTCTCTCTCTCTCTCTCTCTCTCACCCTCTCTCTCTCTCTCTCTCCTCTCTCTCTCTCTCTCTCTCTCTCTCTCTCTCTCTCTCTCTCTCTCTCTCTCTCTCTCTCTCTCTCTCTCTCTCTCTCTCTCACCCTCTCTCTCTCCCGCAGCACAGCTCAGCATGCGCACACACACACACATACACATACACATACATTACAAACTCTCAAAGTTCACTCTCACTATCAGCAACTTCACACACACACACAAGAAGTACACTCCAGGGCACGACTGAAATACAACCCTATTCTTACACAGGTGCTTGCCTACAGGCTCCAACCTAATCCCAGATCATCTCACACACACACACCAGAGCCACACAAGATGGCTGCCAACTGCTCCCTATCTTCCTCACTCTCATCTCAGCAGCACCCGGGACTGCGAATGTGGGTCAGTGTCAGTCAGTGAAAGTGAGCTTTCAGAAGAGGAAAAGGGCCGACTGCGGAACACTGCAGGCGCTCATATGAGCCCTGAGGGAAGACTTCAGCACAACTAGCACGCTATCGCTAATGTCAACGCTAACACAGAGATACAGCTCCATGGAACATCCTTAAACAACACCACAAGACACTTCCAAATGCACTTGGTGTATCAAACAGGGCCAGATACCACAACCATATCATTCAAGAGGGAATTTTGCTTCACTTTTTAATGTGCTTTTTAGCAGGAATGCCCGCAGCAACAGTAGCGGAGAAAGGACGCAAAGCACCAAGGTGGTAGCAGCTAGCACATCACCGACACTCAACAAGCAGAATGGAACACAAAAAATAGACTGCATAGACATGAGCAGCCCTGTAAGAACTTCCTAACTAAAACCGATGGGTTGCGTGGGTAACAGATGACACACAAATTCATGCAAAAATGCAGATTTTTTACATGGAGATTAATCAGGTGACGCTCGCCATCTCAAGTGGGAATCTAAGTGGCTAGACAGGAAACGGAATCCCAGGGTGCATTGCTGCTACTCACCACAGTCTGGTGGTTGACCTGGATCACTTCGTCCCCAGCGTGGATCTTCTTACACTGGTCAGCAGGAGACTGGAGACAGTGAGGGAGGGGGGCGAGGAGAGAGAATGTGAAGTTGGGAGGTAACACACAGACAGTGAAACAAAAGAGAAACAGGACAGAGACAGAGAGACAGTGAGAGGGAGAGAAAGCAAGAGAGAGAGAGAGAGAGAGAGAGAGAGAGAGAGAGAGAGAGAGAGAGAGAGAGAGAGAGAGAGAGAGAGAGAGAGAGAGAGAGAGAGAGAGAGAGAGAGAGAGAGAGAGAGAGGAAATGATGATGATGATGAGTGAGCAGGTTTCATTTCCAATGATGCAGCATATTTCTGTAACCATGTGAACGTGTGTGTCTATGGGATGTGTGGGTGTTTCTGAGTTGACTCACGTTCTCTGTGGTCCCAGTGATAACATGGAGGCCGTCATAAGTGGACTTGATGTACATACCCTGATCACACACATATACCAGGGAGACATCAAACACACAGGCAGAGTACAGAGTACCTTCCAGACTGCTACAGTGAAGATCACAGGATAAATGACTCAGTTTGACAGCAAGCCTTTCATCAGTCGGATGTGGGAGGTTTGAGAGGCTGTGTGTGTTGTGTGTGTGTGTGTGTGTGTGTGAAAGTGTGTGTGTGTGTTCATACCAGGCCTTCGCTGGGCATGATGCTGGTCAGGTGAACAACCTCCAGATGTGCAGACTGAGAGACCAGAGAGTCCGACGACAACGAAATGATGTGGTCACATATCCCTGCCAGAGTCTTACACTGAGAGAGAGAGAGAGAGAGAGAGAGAGACAATGAGAGAGAGAGAGAGAGAGAGAGAGAGAGAGAGAGAGAGAGAGAGAGAGAGAGAGAGAGAGAGAGAGAGAGAGAGAGAGAGAGAGAGAGGACGTTTGAGATAGAGAAAGATGAACAATGACAGAAAGAGACAGGGAGAGATTGAGACAAAGGGGAGAAGACAGTAGAAAGAAAGAGAGGGGGAGGACAGGGAGTGATTGGTTTGTTCATGTGGGACATCCTGACCTACCTACAGGAGGTAAAACCAGAAATCATTTCATCAGATTGTTCCACATCAGCGCCCCCTTCGCTCCAACACGGGGGGGGGGGGGGGAGGCAGTGACAGAAGAAACCTCCCGTCACACTCCCTGTCCACTCATGCCGAGACACGACCACAGATGGAACAACAAATCTCCAACAATAACATAAAAGCCCAGCAGTATCTCAGAGGGATCTTCTGATTGGGTTATCTATCAAAACACTGAGAAAAAAGCAGCTTTCGTTTTTTCATTGTTTTTTCGAGTCAGGGTGCCATTAAAGTAGGTTTATCACATAGTGTAGATTTTTTTTGTGACTGTACATTAGAAAAAATAACCTATGAAATGGAAGCTCCACCTTGCATTTGTTCTAGATGAACCTTGAATGTGTTTCAGGCTATTTGTCTGCTTGGTCACGCATGAGAGCTAATTTATCCTCCACAAACATCTCTGCCGTCTAATCCACACTGACTGCAGAGGGCTAACGCGAACTGTTATCCTGCTATCTTGCATCACTGCGTGCACACACACACACACATTTTCATATCACACAGACACACATATTATATGTTCACACACATTACAACACAAAAGCACACACACACATACATGCATGCACACATACATACACACAGACATTATGCTACAGATACACACATACATGCATGCAGACACACACTCACGCACAAATACAGAGGACACAGGCAGAGGACAACAAACTCTGCATGAAATTATCTTCAAATCTGACCCCAATCCTAATGAGCAATTACAGGATTAGAGCTATTTTTAATGTGAGGAGAACCGACATTCTTCAAAGAGGTACACAAACATGCATACTTACACACTCACACACACAAGCATGCACACATGCGCAAGCTCAGTGCCTATGATTCATTTCCAAGGAGAGAGGGTGGAGAATGATCAGTAAGCTGCTACAGTGATTCTTCCAGTTGAGCCCCACAGACACACTGTTCTACAGACCAGAGAGAGCGAGAGAGAGAACTAGAGAGAAGGAGAGGGGAGAGAGACAGCGAGAGGGCGAGAATGAGAGAGACGGGGAGCCAGTGAGACAGAGTGAGAGACCAAACGAGAAAGAGAGTGAGAAAGGCTGAGTGAAAGAAGGAGAAATAGAGAAGGGGCTGTGGGGGAGATCTCTCCTTTCTGGGTCAGCTGTGTGGATACGTCAGTTATACCTATCCAATTCGGCACCGTTGAAAAATCCCATTTGGACAACGTATGTTTCTTCAAGCCATGCACCTGCTGAACGCTGCTCGCCTCTCTCTGCTCTAACACCAAACGACCCAATGTTGCCGTTGTGGTTGTTGTTGCGTCCGTCACGAATAAAGACTCAATAAAGACTCTTAGATCTGATTAGAAGATTGCACCTATGACGCAGTGTGTAACATCTGTAAGCTCATCTCATCTCGTGCTCCACATAATCTGACTGCACGAGCTGGACAGAAGACCAGATTCTAACCCTAACATTTTAGGAGACATCAGGATGGGAGGGTTGATGAGGGTTTATGAGGGCCTAACTGGGGCTGGGAATAATCAGCTGAGAGTAAGAGAGTTTCTACCAGGCTGCTAAGAGTAAGTGAAGTTCTACCAGACTGCTGAGAGTAAGTGAGGTTCTACCAGACTGCTGAGAGTAAGTGAGGTTCTACCAGACTGCTGAGAGTAAGTGAGGTTAAACCAGACTGCTGAGATTAAGTGAGGTTCTACCAGACTGCTGAGAGTAAGTGAGGTTCTACCAGACTTCTGAGATTAAGTGAGGTTCTACCAGACTGCTGAGAGTAAGTGAGGTTCTACCAGACTGCTGAGAGTAAGTGAGGTTCTACCAAGCTGTTAAGAGTAAGTGAGGTTCTACCAGACTGCTGAGAGTAAGAGAGTTTCTACCAGACTGCTGAGAGTAAGTGAGGTTCTACCAGACTGCTGAGAGTAAGTGAGGTTCTACCAGACTGCTGAGATTAAGTGAGGTTCTACCAGACTGCTGAGAGTAAGTGAGGTTCTACCAAGCTGTTAAGAGTAAGTGAGGTTCTACCAGACTGCTGAGAGTAAGTGAGGTTCTACCAGACTGCTGAGAGATTTAGGAATGAAGAGCCTGATGCAGCGCACAGCCAAAAGTTTTAAGCTTTACCCCCCCACACACACACAGACACACCAACCCCCCCCCTCTGTTTTACCTCTGTTGTCTCTCGTTCTCTCTCCCTCTCTCTCCCTCCCTCCCTCTCTATCTCTCCTATTGCTAAGCGCAAGCACACACACACACACACTGGGATATTAACATGCAGAAACAGCTATAATATCATTATATAACGTCTCCTATCCTTATGCAGGCATGCATGCACATAAACAGACACAGACACACTTACACATACAGACACACATCAACTCACATACCGAGACACTCACACACTTCCAAACACACTTCGCGCTACATCAAACACACAGGCACAGGCACACACACACATGCATACTCTGTCTTTTTCCTTTTCTGTTTCTCTTTATTCTCTTTCCCTCTCCCACTTTCCATTCCACCCCTCTTTCACACAAACAAACACCATCTAACAGAGAGTATTCACACAAATATACACACACACACACACACTCACATACACACACTTCCTAACCCTCTCCATCTGATTGCTGCAGGCTGGAGTCCAGAGGGGAACAGAGCAGCAGTGAGTTTTGCATTATTGAGCAGAAAGTGACAAATGCCCTACTCTATATGGAGCTAAGCAGCCTCCTCTGTCTACCGTCTCTCCAGCACACACTCATCCCACAGTGAAGGACTAGGGGAGACGGGGGGCGTGGGGGGGGTGTGTTCCTTTGCATATTAGAGTATGTACAATATAATGCTGCTGTGCGTGTGTGCTTGTGTGTGTGTGCGCATGTTTGTGTGCGCACCACCATCATTGAGCAGTCCCTTCACCTCCACTTCCCTAATTCCCCCAAACTCAGTAAACAAACATGAGCAATGAAGCAGGCATCCACAGACAAACCCTCTTCCTCTCCCACTCTCTCCCTCTTTGTCACCTTCTCCGACTCTCTATTTGTCTCTCTATTGCCCCCCCTGTATCTCTCTCTCTCTCTCTCTCTGTTTTTCTCTCTTGCTCTCTTGCTTTCCTGCTCCTTTCATGCTGTCTCTCCCTTTCACATAAACCTCCCACGCAAAGCAGATTCAGTCATGTGTGGCCCATCTGAGTCTGGCACTCAGTCTGTGTCAGTAGGTGTGAGTGTGCGTGTATGTGTGTACCTCCATCCATCCACACACACACACACACACACACACACACACACACACACATGTGCATATCTGAGCTCATTCACATAAACACTTTACCCGAACACTAACTATATGCTCAAGCACACACGTGAACGTGCGCTCGGACGAAACCAACACGTAGGCCCAGCTCGTACTGTGGCGGCCTCAGTCCCATCCACAAACAGGAGGTCACACACTGGGCCGACGCATCACATGACGCTGACCTTGACAGGGACCAGGGCATGTCAGCGAACACCTGTCACTCCACATCAGACCACGGCTATTCAGTCTGGTAGATTGCTGACTGGAGGATGGCGAACCAATGACCAGACTTTTTTTTTGTTTTCAGAGGCTGGAGGTAGTGGGGTCGTAGATGTGGTGTGGGGGAGAGGCTGTGGGGGGGTGACTGGGGAGGGGTCTGAGGGTCAGGGAGCAGGTTGGTGTGGAGGAGGGAGGTGGAGAACGTACCACATGGAGGATCTTGTTCTCGGTCTCGTACACGGTGCAGTCCTGCAGAGAGAGAGAGAGAGAGAGAGAGAGAGAGAGAGAGAGAGAGAGAGAGAGACCATGAGGAGAACACCCAAATGCTAAAATAAAGACATCAGTAGAGCAGCTCAAATACCATCTGTTGTAGATTTGAATAAAAAGAATAAAAGATAGAAGGACAGAAAGCCAAGAGAGAGAGAGAGATACAGTTGGAGAGAGAGAGAGCGATACAGTTAGAGAGAGAGAGAGAGAGAGAGAGAGAGAGAGAGAGAGAGAGTGATACAGTTAGAGAGAGAGAGATAGCACACATCGAGAAACACAGAGAGCCAGGAAAAACACAGAGATGGGGGAGTGTGGGGGGGGGGGGCCTGTTCCACCAGTAAACAATAGCTCTCGCCCCTATCTCTGGCTCACTGCTTCCCAGAGCAAGGCTGCTGGCTGGAGAAAGGATATTAGCACACACATCATCTGTAAGAGACCCAAAGCACCTCCTCTATCTTGGCAAGAAGACTTCAGTCGGGACCAACAGAACCTTATCTGAAGCATTGTGTTGCCAGGTCAGGACCAATATATAACCATAAGGGAATCCCTATATATGACTACATCTGGACCAGTATATAACCATATCTGAACCACTATGCCCATATCTGGACCAATACATACATACAGTTTCTGGCCCAATATGAGGTGATGTTTATCCAGTGTGTCTCCTCTCCCCATCTATCCCCACTACTAGGAGTGTCTGATCTCCCTGGCACCGGGGATCTCTCTGGGCACTGTCAGACAGACTAAACACACCCTACACTAACACACACTACACCAACACACACTACACCAACACACACTACACCAACACACACTACACTAACACACCCTACACTAACACACACTACACCAACACACACTACACCAACACACACTACACCAACACACACTACACCAACACACACTACACCAACACACACTACACCAACACACACTACACTAACACACCCTACACTAACACACACTACACCAACACACACTACACCAACACACACTACACCAACACACACTACACTAACACACCCTACACTAACACACCCTACACTAACACACACTACACCAACACACACTACACCAACACACACTACACCAACACACACTACACCAACACACCCTACACCAACACACACTACACTAACACACACTACACTAACACACCCTACACTAACACACACTACACTAACACACACTACACTAACACACACTACACTAACACACATATACAGACTGCTCTGGGCACATGCCAACTAGAGGACACCAATAGAATCCACGTCAAGGCCATCACTCAATGTGTGTGTGTTTGAATGTGTGTGTGTGTGTGTGCATGCTTGTGTGTCCATGCTCACATAAGGTGTGTATGTATCTCTCTGTAACTCTTGCAGGAAGAACTCCAAAGCTAGGATCAGTTTTAGCAGCGAGTGAGGTCAGTCTCAGGCCTGAGGCAGGGCTGCTCCTGTGATGGACCTCCCTGTGCCTATGGCCTTCCTCATATGCTGCCCATACACTGAAGTATGGTCCACAGAGTCGTAAAACTGCACATATTACTTACATAACATCCATTCACGAAGGGAGTGTGCATGTGTAAAGAGTGCACTTTGGGAGGACAGTGTGTGTGTGTGTGTGTGATGTGTGCTTGTGTGTGTGGGACACAGGGAGCGTACCTGTTGTACAATGGTGGTGAGCTCCAAGCACAGTTGGACTATGTTGTTCTTCAGGAGGGAATACTCTGTCACGCTGGCAAACGGTGACCTACAACAGAATGTGGAACATTTAGAAACGGTAAAAAAAAAAAGGGAGCATTCATTCCACTCAGTGCTTTGCAGCCTTGCTGAGATACATTGTCTAATTATTTATTTATTGTTGTATATGCACTAGACACGTCTACACCCCTATTGATTGTGTAATTGACTGGTCAATTACACTATTTTAACCTTTTTCCAGAAATTAGGTGAAAAGTTGTCTCCACCAACTTTCTGCCCACACGCCTGCCAATCACCACCCTACCTGTCCAGCCAGGCCAGCAGGTTCTTGGCTGCTCCAATAAGATCCACCACGGAGGTGAGGAAGTCGTTGGGCAACCTACGGGAAGCACGGCCGTCGTAGTGCCCGCCCCTCCGCCGGCCCAAGATGAAGTTCTGGAGGTTCTTGGCTGAGGCGTTGAGTTTGTGGGACAGGGTCCTCAAGTTCTCTGTCTCCAGGCCATAGTTCTGCAACACAAATAACACACCACACACACACCACAAACACACCACACATACACCACACACACACCACACACACCACACATACCACACACCACACACACACACACACACCACACACACACACCACACAAATACAGTCAAATCAATATGGCTTCTGGAGTTTGAAGCACAATGATCGAGTTTGTGAGAGTGGCAGTGGATGAAAACAGAAGAAGCCCCAGTTGGTGTGTATTTATCCGTCTGTCTTGCATTTCAAAGCCAGCTGTCAAACTTGCTGCTGAGACTCTAGGACAGTGGAGAACCATCTTCATAGGAACACCACTGCGCTATGACTCTGACACACAGACGTGTACACTCGCACACACTAACACACACTTGTACAGTCTCTCACAGGCACGCACACACACACACACACATGTACACACACACATTCAGACAGACCTGGTGAGCCATATTATGCTCTGCTGCCCATGACACCTCCAGTCAAGTCCGATAGAGACTGATTCCTGCTGACACAAACCCATCACATACGCATCCCCACACACACGCCCGCACACACGCTCAGACACACGCACGCACGCACACTCTCACACATACACACACACACTGGTTGCTCGATGTATCTAATCGTGCCCTGTGCTGCATCCTCAACCTCAAGTTATGTTCTAAATCGTCACGACGACAGTGCAGTGTCTACAGCACAAAGGAAAGAGAGATGGAGGGTGAGACAAATGGAGACTGGTACCCCTATTACTGTAACTGAAACTAGACCAAAACCACATCAAATGTGTATGTTGTTCTGTAATGTGCATGTTCTGCACTGTATTGCACTGTACTGAATTCATGCACACACACACGTGTGTGTGCATGAATTCAGTACAGTGTGTGCATGAATTCAGTACAGTGCAATACAGTCCATTTATCTGTGTGTGTGTGTGTGTGTGTGTTCACACATTTGTAATTAGGCTTCCCGTGATTAAATCCAAAACTGCACACAGCCCTCTCTAGGGAGGAAGGTGCTGAGACGGAGCAGGGGGATGGTGCCTATCGGCCGTCTGGGTGTGTGTGTGTGCGTGTGTGTGTGCGTGTTTGGGCAGGTGTTTGGATGTCATTTGTCTGCGTTTGTGCCTGTGTGTGTGTGGGTTTGTCTGTGTGTGTGTGTGTGTGTGTGTGTGTTTTTGAAGATGTGCATCTGGGTGTGCATGTGGACGAGCGTACGTCCAGCATGTGTGTGTGTGAATGAACAAATCAATACACAGAGAGGGGGGATGCCATTAAGGCATTTAACTACCCCCCAGCCCCACACCCCAACCCCCCCCCCATCCACCCCTCCTTCTCTTGCATCCTTACGTATGGTTGCCATGGTTGCCAAGTGTGGAGTGGTCCCTATTCTACACTAATGGTCCTCCTCATCATTAAACAGCTTGCTAGCACAGCACACAACCTCTACACACACATTGACAAAGCTACACACACATATACACTTTATTTTATTTACTCACTACTTGAGTTCACTTCAGTTTCCATGTGACATACTCCACAGCTCTCTTCACTGGACCGAGCTGCAGCTACCCTCCCAAAAAGTACACAAGGTTGGACACCTGATGTACTTTATGTCCCCATGGAGTGTACTAGATGGAGATGAGTACAAATTGTCTGGTCTCCTCCCTCCTGTGTGTGTGTGTTTGTGTGTACGTGTGTGTGTGTGTGTGTGTGTGTGTGTGTGTGTGTGCATTGTCCAGCTTTAGGACAGATGGTGAGAGTGCTGCTCTGGGAAACTCATTCCCTAGCTGGAATGATTCAATGAAGAGGAGCACACTCACATTCACACACACACACATCTATCTCTCTCTCTTTCTCGCACACTCACATTCATATAGCACAAACTAATCCACCCATGTGTGCCTGGGAGATAAGGTACACACTCTCCATCCCTCTCTTTCTCTCCCCCTCTCTCTTCATCTTCCTCCCTCCCTCCCTCCCTCCCTCCCTCTCTCTCTCTCTCTCTCTCTCTCTCTCCTAGTGGTGGGTTAGGGACTCTCTCTTTCGCTCTCCTAGTGGTGGGTTAGGGACTCTCTCTTTCTCTCTCCTAGTGGTGGGTTAGGGACTCTCTCTCTCTCTTTCTCTCTCCTAGTGGTGGGTTAGGGACTCTCTCTCTCTCTTTCTCTCTCCTAGTGGTGGGTTAGGGACTCTCTCTCTCTTTCTCTCTCCTAGTGGTGGGTTAGGGACTCTCTCTCTCTTTCTCTCTCCTAGTGGTGGGTTAGGGACTCTCTCTCTCTCTTTCTCTCTCCTAGTGGTGGGTTAGGGACTCTCTCCCTCTCCTAGTGGTGGGTTAGGGACTCTCTCTCTCTTTCTCTCTCCTAGTGGTGGGTTAGGGACTCTCTCTCTCTCTTTCTCTCTCCTAGTGGTGGGTTAGGGACTCTCTCTCTCTCCTAGTGGTGGGTTAGGGACTCTCTCTCTCTCTTTCTCTCTCCTAGTGGTGGGTTAGGGAGTGCGGTCTGGAGAGTAGCACCTAATTCTTCATAATTCCCAAATCCTGAGTCGGGCCACTGCACACACAAAGCCAGCACTGTCCCCAGGGCTGCACACATACACACTCACACACACAGAAACATACACACAGGCAGAAACACACTCATAGTTACCCCCACAAGTCCCCCCACACACACATTAAAACCCCCACACACAAACAATCATACCCCCCACACCCCCCTTACACCCAAACACACTGACACAGACACACACCACTACACAACACACTCCCAAACCTACACACACACACACCCACCCCCACCCATGGAGACCCCCCCACACACACACACACACATATACTCACCAGAGCACAGAGCAGGTCCACAGCCTCCAGAATGAGCTCCTGGTGGCCGATGCGTGTGACCCCCAGCTCCTCCAGCTCCTGGTGGGTGATGTGAAGAAGTTGCTCTCCTCCCATCTGTTCCCTCTCAAAGCTCTTCACATACTGCTGCAGACAGTCATCCAGACCTGCAACACACACACACACAGATTAGCTCACATGAACATAATCACTTTAACCTTTTCATGTTCCTGTTAAATTTGCCTGAAAACGCCTAAACAGCATACCCAAAGTAAATTGGAAGCTGTTCTTGAACCATTTGGAGTACATGCATGTAAATGATCTCTTTTGAAAGCTGACACTCTGAAGTTATGTCCCCTGTTGTCAGGACCCCTGTCAGTCCTTCTAGTGTTGAGTAATAGAAGCTTGAACACAAGGAAAGTGAAAATTTCTATTTCCGCCTAGATTTTGTTTTGAAAACAGAGGCCTGAATAGGCCTAGAGGTGGTAGGTATTATCTGGAAGACTAAATTGGACCACAGGTTGAAGCCTTACCCAATTCAAATCAAAAGTCAAACATAATACCACAATATATTCATATTTGACACATGTTTTTATAAGAGTACATCCAGGAATTTTCTAAAAGGGTCTTTTGGAGACTCCAAAATGACCCTTTGTAACCAAGGTCAAGGTCAAATAAAAAGGTATTATTTTTCATAATTGTTATCTCTGGCCCATCTCTGGTACTTAGAAATATCATATATAATAGCTAAATCCCTAATTAGTAATACTGAAACACAAAAACTGAAGCATGAACACATTGGAGTGCTTTATCTGATTCCAAGGATTGGCGCACAAAGAACACTGATTCTGTCAACCATATTGCGCAATCGACTGTTATTTTGAAGGCTCCACAGACGCATACAAATGAGGTATTGGCATTTTCAGCTAGCTGTCAGCTACAAGGCTAACGAGCTAATTTCAGAGCCAGTCGAAGCCAGTTCGAGAAATTTGTTTAGAACCAGTGTGGGGGGGGGGGGGGGCGGGGGGCAGGACGCACAGACCTAGTTGGCTTTAGAGGGCTGTCAACGGGGCATGGAAGCTCCTATTGGGTCGAACAAGGTGTCAATCAAAAGGGGAGGGTTCAACGGACATTTTGAGACCTTCATTTTGTAAATACTCCGTTGATAAATCGGAGAAAATAACACTTTTATGTGAACAAGTTGTTTCTTCCGTCGGCTAACTTGCATAATGAAACAAAGGATAATGGCTATTCATGAACGTAAAACATTGTATTTGGACGAATTACTTTACATGGTTAGATACTTTGAACCCTTGGGACTTACGCAGATCAAGTTTTGATGGCATGATTTGCACACCTGGACCTATTTGAACAACTTAGGGTGAGTACAACTTTTTTCTTTGGCATTGTTGAAGGAATGTTCACCGGAAAAAGACGTTGACTTTGCTTGCTATTGCGACTTGATCTTGAATTGGTTTATTTCAATGGAAGCACAAGAATCGTAGCTTTCCAACGATGTATAACATGTGTAGCGTCTAAAAAATATATTTTTTAGAATTTAGTGCGTCGTAACTGAGGAAGGGGGAGGCAGCATTTTTGTCTCGCGGGCGAAACAGGAGCGTAAACAGGTTAATACCCAATAAGTATGGAGAGAGTCATTTTGAAACATGGATACTTGGCTCTGCATGTGCCATGAGAAAGAAAACACACACAAACACACACAAACACACACAAACACACACACACACGAGGATGCAGTTTGGTCTCAGATGTCATTGATTCGAGACAGGCTAAGGGTTTTCACCAAGGATAGAGTCAGCAGAAACCACACACCTCCCTCAAGACCTGATAAACAACCCTGGTTTATAAAAAGACCCCCCACACACACACACACATACACACACTCTCACAATTACTGTTAGCCTCCCTCCCCTGTGGAGCCTATGTTGTTAAAGAAGACAGAGTAAAACATTGACACCCAGGGGAAGCTGTGTTTGACATGGAGCAGAGTGTGGTAACACCCGAACACACACACACAATCACGCTCACACTCACACAATCAGAAGGGTAAGACCATAGGAGTCTGTGTGAACTCATTAAGCCACACACACTGAACTGGAACTAGCAGCTCCATGTGTGTGTCTACCAAAAGCCTGCATGTAGCAATGCCTGCAGTGATGTAGCAGGCAGTAATGAGTGTGCTGTGAAAGGTAAGTAGCTCAACAGTCACCTGGCAGGTAGACACGTTGGCCGTGTGCCCAGCTGTCGAGCTGATGATGGGAGCCAGAAACACCAGACACTGAAGTTTAGTCACTTTAACCGCAGACTTTAGGAGCGTTTCAGTCTTTATCTTACGGTTACCTGATACTTCCCAGAGGAGTGGTACGGGATACATGCACAGGATGCAGGAAGTTTATGCTGCGTGAATAGGTTAGCAGCAGAGGACCCAGGTTCAGATCGAGCCCTAGCCCGAGCCCTTGCCAACCCTAGTCCTAACCCTATCCCCAGGCCTATTCCTCGTCTGAGACATTTGATGTCTGGGACCGAGGGGCCGAGGTTCTGATTATCACGCTGTCAAGAAAGTAGTAGAGAGAGAGAAATAGAAATCAAGGGCAAAGAGAAATGAAGAAGAGGAGGACGGAAGAGCGCGGGAGCTGTCAAGTCTCGCAAACACTTCCTCCTTCTCTCAGCACACGCAACCGCACAAACACACACACATGCACTCGACATCAACTTTTCAACAACAGCTGAGACTGGCAAGATCTTTTCTCCTGGGTGAGATAGACACACACACAGCGCCCTCATTCCAACTCTGAGCTGCTCCACTCTGCTGTGGGTGTTGCGGCCAATGTTGATGATAATGAGAAAGATGAGGACAATGGTAGTGATGATGATGCTTGTTGCTGATGAAGACCAAAGATAAGACGACAGATGCAGCCTGAGAATGCATCTCTCCGCTTTGTCCTCCTTTCTCGCAGCTAATTTCCTCTCTTTCTTTTCACCTATCCACTCTCTATTCACTCACTTCCTCTTCGTGTGCCTCCTTTCTCCCTCGAAGATTCCACTGCTCTCCTCTCTTCACAGGCCTTCCCTCCCGCCTCCTCTCCACCCTTCTCCTCGCCTCCCGCCTCGTCACGTCGTCATGCACTTTCTCTCCTCTCGTCCCCCTATCTCTCTTCTTTTCTCCTGTTCTCTCCTTTCCTCTCCTCTCCTGTCCTCGCCTCTCTTTTTTCGTCTCCTTGCCATCTCTTTGCTCTCCTATTCTGCTCATTTCTCTTCTCCTCTCCATATTTCCTCTCTTCTCCACTCCATGTCTGTTCTCTCCTCCAGTAAGTCCTTGTTATATAAAGTCATGATGAATAAAGAATCAAAGAGGTCTGGGCTGACTGGGGCGCTACTGGACCCTTTGGGGATAACTCTCACTATAGCCATGGCCTAGATCTCCCACACACACATACACACACACAAGTGTGTGCACACTCACACACACAGGGTGCCAGGATACACATACCGGTGATTACTATATGTACAAACAGCATTCCCTTCTACTGAGGGTGTTGACATATTTTGCAATGAATTTTGGGACATGTAGTTCCATCACCTAGTCTTTTAGACATGCCCAACAAAATTAACGGTGGGTGCGCTTCCTTTTACTGGTTGAGTCCGCACTGTAATAGAATGGGTGTGATTGATTCAATCCAATGCGACGTCCAGGCAGGTGGAGTCCTGATAGCAATCCCTTGGCATTCTCCTCTGAGGTCTCACAAACACTAACGTCACACTCACCAGAGAGTTTGTTACTGATTATGTGCTCTCAGCCAGCCTAGTTAGCATCATCTGTGCAATGACAAACGCACACACATACACACACACAACATGGCACACAGCTGCTGGCCAATCAGATGACTCACTATGCCTACCCTGGAGGACACACATCTGATCTGGGTTCATCTGCTGAGTTCATATGCCAGCTGGAAATAGCACAGGACACATGCTCACACACACACATACTGTACACACAAATGGGCACATCCTGTCACCAAGAGGGGTCAAATACAACTGCACTGGACTGTGCCCAGCCTGAACAGTTGGTAGTACAATCATGTGGTGGAATTATCAGACCCAGTGCCCAGCAACAGTGACCTTCCATATACACAAAAACAAATAATCTAACAACATTATGTGATTCTATACTTCCAATCAATGGACACATTCTCAAGGAGGTTGTTCAAATACAACCTGACATTGATTAAAGTGTGCCAGTGTTGTCCTTTGAAACACTGTTAGGTTTGTGATCAACTTCCTCATTATCGTCCTATGAGGGCCGGTCTGATGGCTGGCACACCATGACGCTCCTCCCTGCCCCCCCTGCAAATTTTGAGGTCTGTGTTGCCAGGCGACCAGGGGGTAGGCCAGACCTCCCAGCAAAAGTGAGGGCTCAGCATTAGTTTTTCCTCAGGGCCATGTGCTGATGCTGGACAATGGAATGGGAACACACATACACACACAAGCAAACACTAAAATACACACACACTGTACTCAGGCATTCACACACACACACACACACACACACACATTATTTAAGTGAGGGAGTATGAGGGCTGCACAGCTCAAACGAGGGACCAGTGGCATCCATAATGCCTCCTGTTCAGCTTCAGAAGTATCTCAATATCTACTCTCCAAAGTTTCACTTTGTCTTCCTTCCCCTGCTTCCAGCCCTTAAATAAAACATTACTTATCTATTCCTCGTGCTTTTGAAGTGACACGGTGTCTCTTGTGTACCGATAGATGTAGTTTAGTGACAACGGAGGAGCAGAATGCCATACAGGCTGTTCCTTCCAGGCTGTTCCTTAAAAGGCTGTTCCTTTCCTTCCTGGCTGCCCTCTGGAGTATTTTTCCTGCCAGGCCGTTATTTTAGAGGCTGTTCCTTCCAAGCTGTTCCTTCCAGGTTGTTCCTTAGAGGATTTGCTGTATCAGGCTGTCATGCAGGTCACTGTGAGCAGCACCAGAGCCGGGCCTCCCAGCAGGAGAAAGTACGTAAGTGCATCAACGAGGGCATGGAAAAGGCACACAACACAGGTCGCTAAAAATATTCAGTGGCCCTGAAATATTCATGACATCGCGGCGGAATATTCTTAAGAGCATGGCATTTGAGCTCTCTGCGCTGCGAAGCTGGAGGAGACACCATTTTCCATCTCTATTTCTCTTTTCTTCTCTATCTCTCTCTCGTCCTCTTTAATGTAAAACAAAGTTAACGAGAGGTGGGGAGTCTCTCTTGTATACTGTGCATTGTCATTCCAATGCTGTGTGACTTCAACAGAGATCGAGTTTATTGATAGCTTATTTCAGTTTTCATGAGATCATGTGCTGACCCCATATGGCAAGGCTCGTCAGGTGAAGAGACATCAGCTAATGGGGGAAGATCCAAGAAAAACACAATAAGAAAAAAAAAGATTGAAAGACTCTAAGACGGTGGTCTGAAGACCTCTGTTTGCCCCCTGAGAGAATTATTGGATTTGACATGAAAAATGAGAGATCCTCTCTGGAGGCCCTTTGGCTGGCTGGAAATGTTCCCCTTCTGCTCCCTCCATCACACATAAATCAACGGAGGTCTGTGAGGAGAGGCTGAGAGGAGGGGAGGGATGATGGCTTCCAATTCAGATGGCACATTGTTCATGTGAAATCATTGCTGTCCCTAAATATGTGACAGCGATTATGACATGGCACAGTGTGTGATCACAGAAAGGACTACACCTCATAATACAATGATAAGGAGAAGGTCAACATTCCCTTGTACCTAAACAAATAAAACCTACCGCAAATGCACTTTCAATTCTGTTATGTGTAAATGTCCTGAAAACACACACTCCAACACAGGTGTGTTGTGTGTGTTGTTGTGTGTGTGTGTGTGTGTGTGTGTGTGTGTGTGTGTGTGTGTGTGTGTGTGTGTGAGCGCATGTTGCTGCCACCCCATCTTGTGACGTGACGTGTGCTGCGATCTACCACGATCAGATCTGGAATGGTTTCCATGGCTACTGATGCCCCACTTAAAGTTGCTGCTCCAGAGAGTGTGAGGGTGTGTGCGTTTGCGTGCATATGTGTGTGTGTACCACACGTTTGTAAGTGTACATGTGCTTGTGTGCTCGAGCTCGCTGTGTGTTTGTGTGTGTGTGTGTGTATGTGTGTGCAATTGTTTCCCACAGCCCACAATAAGCTTTAGTGTCTTTAATCATTCATGCAGCCACGTTATGCCAGCACACAGAGCAGGAGTCAGAGGAAGTGTGCTCAGGGATGCAAGGGTGTCAACCAAGTCGCCAGGAGTCAGGAACAGGAAGCAGGAACGAAACGACACCATCATGAATGTCCCTTGTCGCCACAGAGGGTCCTGCCAGAACTCGAATGTTCTCTCATTGGTGCACTCACATCGAGGAACGGAAGAAGAAGATCGATTTGCTAAGATCGTCTCCAAAACACTGAAACACCAGGAACCTAAGTGAGGCTGAATTTCCATAGAAAAGTGACACATCGGCCACTTTATGTTCCCTGTGTTTCACTTCCCCGACTGTGAGGAGACCCTGTCCTGCAAGGGCTGTCCTGGTACCGCAGGGCTACAGAGAGGAAGGGTCCCCCACCAACCCTCCATCCCCTCTGTTTCACAAAGAGCTGAGTCTCAAAAAACAGAAGCAGCCCTTTGTTGCTTAACACATCAGACAGCGATCCACACAGTCACACACACACAGTCACACACGTACAGGAAACTCCTCCCGTGTGGGCGTTCGAACCAAAACAAACGCGGATGACTCATCTATCTGTGAGCCCTGCAAGCGTGTAGAGCCTGTATCCTGACGTTACTTAGCGGAGACGAGAGACCGGGGGTGGTGGGGTTGGGGGGGGGGGTGCTGCAGGGACCCCTGGGGCGTGTCTTCATAGTCTACCACAGATTCCCTCCACTCATCTTCTTTCTTTCCTCATTGGCTACTGCCAAGCAAAGGGCAGTTTATCACAAAGTGGATGATATATCGTCCAGCTGGAGACATACCGGACCTGGATAAGGGAAAGGCCACTCACAGGAGGCCCTTTCACATGGGTTTAACTTCCCCTCTAGTGAGGGGAAGAAAGGAGGACACATGGAGACAAGGAGGCTGGAGCAGACTTTGGAAATATGGCCTTGAATATGACCCTCCATGACAGACACAGGAGAGCTATGGCCTTTGTTTAAGATGGGGACGGGTTGGCTCTTGAAGCAAATCTCTGCTGACATTGGTTGAGGAAGACCTGATTTCTAGTCAGTCGGTGTCCTGCTATGAATGGTAGGGCATCAGTATGGATGGTGTTCCATATGAATGTCAATGGCCCCACTGTTCTGGAAACTCTGCCTGTGGCCCAGGGACAGACTGATGACCAACTATCAGGACCTCACACACACACACACCAGATCACACCTCAGCATACAATCTGAAGACAACCCAATGCTAAATCATCTTGTGTACCGTCCGCACGCAGCCGAATTCAGAGAGACTTGTCAGATAGTGAAAGATTACGTAGCCTGTTCTCACGCGCTGGGATTGCGGGACGTTCCCTCTCGCTGTCCCAGTGGATCTCCCCTAGCGCTCCCTCTGAGACCAACAGAGTGTGAGCGAACAGATTCTCCCTACACCTCATGCATGATTAGCGATTATTCATTCCGACTGACTTTTATAATGGACGGTTCCCGCCATAAAAGGGTACGGCACAACGGCCTACAAAGCGACTGATCCGTGCAGTTGCCTTATAAGGCAGCCGTGCGCTGTCCATGGTGCTGGAGAGGCACGGCTGACGGTGGGGGTGGGGGTGCATGCAGCTAACTACATTAATCACATCAACACACGCAGGTACACAAACACACACACACACACACACACACAGTAACACAGAAACACGCTATCACTCACACCGACAACAGCTGAACTGCTGTTATCATAGGTTTACTGACATGCAACATGCCAGTGGTATGGAGAGGTGAAATATTCTAGATTCATTGATGAGAGCCAGTCATCGGTGGTTTGGTGTGGGTGCCGGAGTGAGTGCCAGCCAAGCTTCCTAACCGAGGCTTGGTTGGAAAAGCGCTCTGATGCAGGGCGAGGTGACACAATTCTTAGCCTCCCTTCCAAAACTGCCCAGCCTGAACAGTTTTTTTTACTGCACTGGACAAAAACAGTAATCCCCTATAGCGACCCCAATAGTCATATTGGTCTATAACGGGGATTACAACAGCGAGCGCAGAAGACAAGGCGTGCAAACGTGGACAGTGTACACTATTCTGAATCTGAACGCAGAATACCCCTGCTCATTGTTGTCACGATGAATGAATACATTCAATAGCCTCTTTTAATTACCTTTCATCCAGTCCAGGACTTGCTTCGGGGTCCATTTACTTATCGGTTCCATAACCAAAGCCATGGCTGTGTCAAAGTCTCTCCGTGATGAAGACCAAACGACTCAAGGACGGTGTCGACAGACAGACCTTGTCAGTCACATCAGGAATGACTTCATTATGAACTAATTGGGTTTGGGTTAAATAAATGGATCTGATTCTCTCCATCAGAGCATGGCCGCCTGCAGATTCGGTGAACTGGATGCGGTGGTGCAATCCACGCGCACACACGCTCTCTCTTGCTCACTCTGCTCACTCTCCCTCTCTTTCTCGTGCCTTCCCGCCAGCCGCCGAGCACTGTTAGAAGTGTAATCGGTGAGCGCGAATGGTGGAGCAACCCCTCCCCTCCCTTCTTCTCCCGCCCCGCTCCCTGCAGCATCACACGGGCCACCTCCTCTACCCAGGGAATGGTGCAACACACACAGTTCTGTAGACTATCTCCCTCATACATCTCCACAACATACAACCACAAACCACTGAAGGTGCGATATTTTTACAACCGCAGCAGGTGTGACGTCCAATGAATTTAGAATGTAGCCTTAGAATTGTCCTCCCTATCGCTCTCTCTCTCTCTCTCTCTCTGTTTATTTCTGTTCTCTTCTCTCTATCTCTCTCTCACACACGCACACACACACACATTATAAAACAATATTGGATTATTTTTGAAGTCCGTCTATTTTCCAAGAGTTGTGGACTTTGGACATTGCCCCACAGCACCGGTAAAGTACTGTCCTACAATGCATGTGTTAGCAATCACTTGGTATGATTAACACATTATAGCTTTATGTTTAAACTTCAGTATGAAGCGTGAGAAACTGCCTTTATGGGGCGGAAAGCAGGCGGAAACACTTTTTATACTATCGGCACCTCTGACTGACAGCGCCCCCTGCTGCGCGACTGCACTGGGTGACGTCATGGATTCACTTGGAAAAATGAAAAACAAATACTTCACAGACGTTTTTTGTTTGTTTTATTTAAACGTAATTTGTTTTCGTCGGTAGCCATTTTGGCATGCAAATGTTGTACGGATGTGGATGGAGAGGGACAGAGCAACCATATCGTTTTACTAAACTGTTCATCCGTTTGAACCACTAGATGGCGACCATACACTGAAAATATACAATCACCTGTGACTGAATTGGTCCTGGTCTCTTTAGTGTGCCAGCTTTTACAAGGACTCGTTTCAAGTGTGTGGAATGACTCAAGACTGGTTCAGAACAAACGGCGAGCCAGTGGAAGATAGATTGTCTTAGTAGCAAAGTATGATGCGTGAAGAAGATCCAGGGTTAGTATCTTCACCCATAGCAACTCCAACACTGCTCACGTTTAAAGTCTTGTTGAAGAAAGCTTTTTTTATTGAAACTTAATTTCCTATTATCTATTGTCACCAGATTTGATAAGTTGCATTTGTTTTGCATGCGAATCATATACACTGACCTGACCACATTTAACGATGAACTATTTCTAAATCATTGGTTGTTGAACCATTTATAATACTATTATATTATCATAAATTCAATGCATGTAAAATAGGCTGTTGTCAAGTAGACGGAACAGTAGGCTAAAGAAAAGCGATGAGAGGGTCACAAAGTCAACCATCAAATTAATCCAGATAAAACTGTGGAAATCTGTCAGATAGGCCTTTATGTGAATAATAAGCAAAACTGCCGTTACCAACCTCAAGTCAACAACTAGTCCAACTACAGATAAACCTATGTACATTTGACTTGATAATATAATCAGTTCCCACGTCGTCGTGATCTCTTGAAACCTTCATATCTGTGTGACCTCCCCCCGATCTCCCCAACAAAGTCAACGATGGGCGGGACAATGGCGCTCAGTTTTCAGTGGGTTGTGAATGTCACAGCACTGATCTCGACCTCCCATTGGCTCCTGTCTTCAATACGTCACGATCATGATTAGAATTGGTGATCGGACGTTTTGATTTCATTGTCTGGCGAGGGGACTGCTGACGAAATCTGCTGAATTCGTGGGTTGGTTTGATTTCACGACTAAAGGTATGGTGGAATATGATTTTCTGTTTCATTTAGTAAGATTTCGACGCATCTGTGTTACTGTACGACAAAGACAAGGGTCATAGAGAATGACCATGTCGGTGGGCTGGGAAAATCAGATGTTTAATGGGAAACTTTAGCCTTTCCAGTGTGGGAAAGCAATGGCCGCTGGGGCCTGCGAGTGGTACTACACTGTCGCATTCCCCGCTTGCTTTTTGTTGTTGTGCAGCGTTATACCTGTTAATTTCCAGGTTTACTCGAAGTCAGCAAGCTGGGTAATCTTCTATATGTTGAGTTCTTGTAGATCCCAACGTTAAAGTTACAGCAGCGTGACTGCTAAGAGTTAACCTACGTGCATTTGGTTTCAATGTTTCCCTTTTTCCAGTACAGTGGCCATGCGCAGTGAGCTTGCCAAATTATGCTAACCCGGTTAGCTGTTAGCTGGCAACACGGAATGATATAATTGGTTGAAAATTGCATCATCAGAACCACTTCACACTTGCACTAAATAATTTAAAAGGTTTTGGAACACAGACAATACCATTTTATCTCTGTGTCTGCACTTTATTTCAATATCAAACACACAACATGCCAGTTACTTCATCTCAGTTGCTTATTATTCAGACAGCTGAACTAACCAGATTTGGACGCATGATATAATTCTTCCTGTGAAACTGTCTTTTGGGTCAGACAGTAAGCAATTTAGTCTGACTGAATTACTCGAGTCAAATTTAGAGTGGTTCTACGATTAAGTTACGTTGGCCAAGAATATGCTCCAAGTCAGCCATATTATTAAACAACGTCAATCAATGCTGTGATTATTTTGTTTCCAGCATTTCAGAATCATGCCAGCACAGATGAAAGTCATCAAACCATTGTACTTCTTCTCAGTCTCGAGTCATTCATAGTCTCAAGATCTGTCTCAATTCAATATGCTTTATTGGCATGAATGTTCAGGTTAAACAGTGTTGCCAAAGCAGTCCACAGTGAAAAACACATGTCATTATTAACATGTCATAAACGTAATTATCATCAATCACAAACAAACAATTATAATAATGCAAAGTTACATAATGTACAATTATAATAATCGAATAATATATATATATATATGTATACTCGAATAATCGAGTATACATCGTAATAATTGAATAATATTTTACATTTGAATTTGAATATTTAACATTTGAAATAATCCAAACTGGTCATTTCTGATTATCCAATGGAAAATTATATTTGGCTGTTGGGATGGAGTGAGACAATTTAGTTTATTGCACTTGCAACTAGGTGAGGGTGTAGCCTAAGTCTATGCCTCACCTCCGTTCTTCTGCCCCCTCACACCACCAGGCCTCACAGAGACATGCCCAGTAGGGTGCCACGTCCGCTTAGCTGGTATGAGCGCAGTGGCTGCCCCTGACTTCCAGCTCCGTTAGACGTTAGGGCCAGACCGTGCCAGGGCCAGACCGTGCCAGGGCCTGGGTCTGCATGGCGGCTCCCAGCTTCCCATCCCCTGGCAGGATGGATGCCTGGCAGGAGAAGCACCGCCTGCAGACCGTGAGTATCTTCTACCAGGATTTATGGATCTGGCTCTTTGGACACTGATGAAACTTAGCTGGAAACTAAGGTTTTGTAATAGATTAAGTCTTGTTCTGGACAAAAGTGTGAAAAGCTTTTCTGTTTTGGACTGGAGTCAGCCAGTGTCTGGAAAATTGGTCTAATAGTATTCAACCTTGATTCTCATTATATCTAAGTTGCACTGTAACCATGACACAATTTTACTGTTATGTAATAACCAAATATCTTTGTGTTAATTGGCTTATACTGACTAATGAATTGTTCCTCTCAGATGAACCTTCGGTCAGTGTTCACAGTTGAGCAGCAGAACACTCTGGAGCGTTACTATGACAACGGCATGACCAATCAAAGCAAGGCATGCTTCCAGCTGATCCTGCAGTGTGCACAGGAGACAAAGCTGGATTTCAGCGTAGTACGGGTAAGACCTTGAACATACTAAACCTAAATACACAAACAATACACTTTCAGACTAGGCGTGTCTAAATAAATGTATCTGGAAATTCACGTTCAATTCTAGTGTTTTAGTTCGGAATAGATTAAGTTTACCTGGTTCTCGTCCTGACAGACATGGGTTGGCAACAAGAGACGTAAGCTGGCCTCCAAGGCGGACCAGAACGGCTCCCTGCCTCATTCATTCGCTGATCACGGACTGTCGGGCGGAGTTTTGTCCAATCACACGCTAGCGGGGGGGACCCTGTCTGATCACAGGCTGGCAGGGTCGGCTCTGGTGGCGGGATCCATGCTGACGGCTGAGATGGCTGCAGCTCGAAGCATCCAGAGAGCACCACACCTCCTTCCCCCCTCCACCTTCCGCTCCTCATCCTCCTCTTCCTCTCCTTCCTCCTCTTCTCCTCTCAGCAGTGGAAACAACAACGATGTCATCCTAACAGGGATTTACTCCATTAACTCCGCCTCCCGCTCCAGATCAACACTCAAGCCCCTCCTCTCTGACTCAGAGCTTCCTGCACACGCCCGGTCTGCTCTTCTCAACCAATCGGTGCACAACAGGAACAGTTCCAGCTCCTCCTCACCCCTACACTCCAGACTGGCCTCTCTCACACATAAGCCCTCCGCCCTCTCGTCTCCCCCCGGCCCATCTGTTTACAGTGGCCCGTCCAGGGGGGGACGAATCCCCACTGGGGAGGCACGTCTGGGGGTGGGGGCAGGGATTGTACCCCCTAGTTGGGCCAGACAATACGGGCCAGTACCAACCCGTCCATGGCCATCTCTCACCCAGTCCCAGCTCCAGCCACACCCCAACTCCAACCCCCAGCCCCAACCTGCTCCACCTGCCCTCCGCGTTTCACCCCCAAACCCTAACCCCCGCCCCCCCTCAAACCCCACCCTCCTCATCCAGCAGGTCTTCACCCTATCAGACAGGGGCGAAGAGGAGGGACCAGCGCAAAGACCTGCCTCTGAAAGGAGGAACCTATCAGAGAGCAAGAGGCAGATTCCCAGACCCTTGGAAACCATTGGCTGCTTCTCCATCGCCATGGAGACGGGGGATGAGGAGGACGAGTGGCGAAGGGAGGAAGAGTTGGCCAGCGTGAACTCTCAGACTCATCGAGACATCCAGAGGGGGCACACGTCTGGCAGCCTCAGCCCGCCCATGGGAGAGGTGTCTGGGGCAAGAGGAGACCACACAGCCCCCTTCCCCAGCTCCAGACCTGAGGCCCAGCAGAGGCAGGCAGCCCTCCGCAACAGCTACTCCCACACAGCTCTCCACACCTCCCCTACAAACACACCACAGGAAACCCCACCATCAGAGGTAGACTTACGAGGGTCCATCTATCTGTCAATCATTTGTCAGTGTAACTACATTCATATAGCTCTGGAGACTTAAAGACTTTCTGCGTGCAGCATTAAAATAACTGTCACTGGCATTGTGGCGTTGAGTGTCACTGGAATTGGAAAATACAGCAAAAACATACCGAAATGTGGAATATACAGCTTAACAGCATTGTGACGGCTCTTTCTTGTCATCTGTCTGTCTGTGTAGGCTCCAGTCAGTCAGTCGGCTCCCTGGCTCAGCAGTAACTCCAGGAAGAGAACAGTAAGTGATACACAAACACTCATGCTGTATCTCTTTCAGACTGGCTTAATACAAACCTAACTCCAAACATGTTGCTGGTATGGTGTGTGAGTTGTCAGCATATTACAATTGCCAAAAAAATAATCTGTTTCCACAAAAGACACACACTTCCCTGAAGTGGTACTGGATTGTGGGTTCAGAGCTGCAGTTGGGTCATGCTCATGTGGTTGTGGTCAGCTTCAGGACCGTACCCAGTTCAGCGACAGTGACCTGCTGCAGCTGAAGCGCTACTGGGACCGCGGCATGACCAGCCTGGGCTCCGTTTGCCGGGAGAAGATCGCAGCGGCCGCCAACCAGCTCAACGTCGACGCCGAAATCATCAAGGTGTCTTCCCCTCCCTGATTGCATAACGTCTACTAATACATCCCTCTCTCTGTCTCTTCATCCATATCTCAATCCATTCATTCCTTTCTTTCCTTTCTGTATCCCTCCCTCGAGTCCCTCTATCCATTGCCCCTGACTGATGTTCTCTTTTCTCTGATTGGCAGACATGGATTAGTAACCGGAGAAGGAAGTACCGCCTCATGGCTATCGAGATCCCACCCCCTAAAGGTGGGCCCGCAGTCTTTGGTTCATCCTCTCCGGGACACGAGTCCCCATTGGACATGAGTCCTGAAGGGGAGGGCTTTAGAACCCCTGAGCTTGGGGAGGACTTGATCGATGGAGGTTCCCTTTGTTTGTCCGAGGGTGAGAAGCGTTCTAAGAATCACGCACACACACGCTCACAATCATCAAAACTCAGCTTCTCTGATGAGGAATACTGTGTTCTTTCTCCGCAGATGGCACCAGTGACTCATACCAGAGAGAGGGAGAGGAGGGAGCTGAGCAGCACAACATGGCCCCCCTTGCTGAGAATGTGGTACTGCACACACATTACTACACTGTTAGAAATCATAATACACAACATCAATATTAAAAACACTTAAGTAGGCACTCTGAAAATACCTGTTGTATAAAATAAAAATACTGTTGCTATTGTCGGAGGGATTGACTGTATATTAATTGTCCTTATAGAAGACAGAGTGCATTGCTGAATATGAAGAGGAGGATGATGATGGTGATGAGATGATGGCCTCAGACATGGATCACATGCGGAACCTTCTGGAGTACAAGGTGTGGATATGAGGCAAAGAGCACTCTCTCGCACATACATTGACACACACAAAGCTACTATCAGGTAGTATTTTACCAACATTGACATAAATATAGAGGCATGAAACATTCCAGCTGTGTCTCCTGAATCATACACACACGCACACACACTCGCACACAGATTGTGGAGTGCTGCTTGGTCGCTCATGCCTATAGGGCTGCATACTGACTTGCCATTTTAATCCTCTGCCTAAATTGAACTGTTCCACCTCACCAAGCTTTGCGTGTGTGTGTGTTTGTATGTGTGTGTGTTTTCTGCAGCATGAGGAGGTGCATTACCTGGAGAGTGAGCTAGAGAACCAAAAACAGAAATATTATGAGCTGGAGAGGTTCACCAAGAGCCTACTCAATGCTGTAAGGAACAACGACCAAGAGAAACAGCAGGTATACAAACACACACAGTTTCCTATTCCTTTATGGCATGTGTCCAGTTAATACCGAAACCACAGTAAACACAACAGCATCCGAATCGTGCCCAATATGATTCTGTGCATGTGCATAGGAGCTATTGGCCAGTCTACCTCAGTCTGCAGACCAGGATTGGGACACAAATTCAGAGAGGGGAGGCCAGCCTGCTGCCATGACAACATTGTCCAATGCTGATGGGTTGCCGTCCGCTGCTGTCAGCAACGACGATGCCTCATTGGTCACCGTAAATAAAGACTTACCACTGATTACCATAAACGAAGATGGTTCATCAGTCCTCCTTAATGAAACCTCTGCATCAGAGGAACAAGGGACAGAGACTGGACCGGAATGATTCACTATCCCACACACACTGTGCCTGTGAATGGACACTACTCTCAGACTATCGACTGTAAAATCTGCTTACATCATTTTCTACAGCATATCACCCTGCCTTGCTCTGGTATAGTCCCAGAGAGATAAGTAAACAGATTATATCTAATTTATCCAGGCGTCTTTGTGTGTCTATTTGTGTCTGGGTGTGTATACATGATCATTGTTGAAGCACTGATATTTATTCCCTGACAAAGTCCCATCTAGACAGCTGCGTTGATACATATTTTGAGGTTGAATGGCTTGAAAATGAACTGTGACTCATTAATGGAGCAATTGAACAGCTCATTTTGAAACACTATACACATGTGGTTCTGACTTTGTCAGCCTGCCTTCTCAGAAGGGGCAGGGAGTTTGTGTGTGTTTGTTTGATTGATTGTGTGTGTGTTTGAGAGACATAGAGGATGAGCTGTAAGCCTCTTATTTTCTACTTAGATGGAAGGATAGACAGGCTTGTAAAGTAGTTGGTTTTAAAACATTCAACTTAAAATGTTTAAGATCAGAAGCTTAGATCACTAATGGACGGCCACATGACGATACATTCCTGCTAGAGACATTGTTACAGAACTGTACATGCAGATAATGAATGTGATGTGATTTATTCCTTAAATTAATGCAAATAATAGTAACAAACACAAATGTATTCACATCCACACGTGCATCATACTGAGTTATAACGAGAAAACAGAGAAGGTACATTGTATCATGTCAAGCCCCATCTCTTTGTTTCTTTCAATGTGGGAAATCCTTAACTGATTGCGTCAGAGCTACGTCAATGAGCTCTCAGTCACTGATGCTCAGGCACCACAGTAGCCGCCATATTCGCATCTATGGCAGGATAGCGGTGGTCGGCGAGCGTATGTGGTCCTGTCAAACCGACTATCGCGACACCGGACCTCAATCATAACCAGGCAGTAGCCCTCCGTTCACCCGTCTTCAGCTAGCATCTGCTCGGAAAGGCGTACGATCCAGGCTTGCAACCGGGAGACATGCATCGTGGAGCGGTGGTTTAAGATGACTACGATGCCTTTCTCCCAGCCACAAGAATCCTGGCACAAGATGGAGGTGAATAGCGTTAGTAGTGAGGTAAGTTGCAACTAAAGCCTCTCTAGCAAATTGACAAGTAGTCCGTAGCGTTGTAGCATAGTTGTTTTGCTGTTGAAACTGATGCTTGCGAGCTCTGTAGGCTTGGACTGAGCACATCAGCATGCATGCAAAAAGACTGGTCGCGAGCTAGCTAGCTAGCACTGCTAAGTGCTTGTGCTAAGCTATGTGAGTCAATTTTATGGCTCAGTTTTGAAATCTTCAGTATAACTTTAGGTTCTGTTAGAGGCAGTAGACATAGTATACATAGATTATCTGTGCTTGTTTACATCTCTTTGAATACACTAAATGCATTTTAGTTGATGAGATTTGCCAAACACCTTATCCCCAACCATTGGTGATGCACGAGCTAGCGGATGTCAACAACTCTACAAGCTAGAAGCTAGCTAGCCACAGGAATAAGCGTGTGTGGGCTGTCACCTAGCCTAGTCCGTTTGAGTCCCACTTGAATAAAGTATTGTATGCGGTAATTTGAATACTTATGGACTAAAGATGGCAAACAATTTACTTAAAATCTAAATACCACTATACTCTTGTCATATATGTTAGACTACTTATTGAGGATGCAACTCTTAACGTTTTTGCCCAGACTTTGCTATGGCTAGTTTTGCAAACACAAAAAGCGAGGCTTTGACTGCACTGCATGTGGTTTATTGCATTTAGTTCATTAAGTTGGCAAATTATGTTAGCAAGCAAGTTATATTTAAACAAAGGTCTCTCCCTATCTGACTGCAGTCTGCAATTACAGCTCTAATCAAACTGCTGTATTTCCAACCGTTGTATTATAGTAATCTTAACAGGAGACGATTCATTTATTTAAAGACTTCTACTTATGGTACATTCCATTCATCTTTAAAAAAGTGCATTTCTCATAATTGGGCAAAGTTAGAATTACTTGTTTTTCTACGTTTATTAAGGCATCTATGTTGTTAAGTTTATTTCCTTTCATTTCAGGTATTTCTTAGACTTTCTTTTAATTATATATGTTAATAACCCGTTTTCACAAGCCTGGAAACCGCTTTATCTCCATGTGTGTCCCCCTCATAAGAGGCCACTGTTTTTCTCTCCATTTTAGGAGGTAATATGACTTTGCTTTAATATTAGCCTCTGAATAGTCTCAACTAATGATGATGCGGGCCTATTCTCTAAATCCAATAGTATTTAATGGCAACCAGCCATTTTATTGCAGCTCCTGTATAAACATACATATTGCTAACATGGCATCTGATTCAATGGAATGTGTCGTATGTGTTTTTAGCGGATGAGTGTGCAGTGAGCAAAGGCCCCCGCTCTGCTGGTAGCTCCACCCCCTCAGTGGTCCTGTGTGGAGCTATGACTCATCCCTCTCCTCAGAGCATAGACGGAAGGAAGCACACGCACACATAGCGGTGAATGCACAGTTAACACAGCATCATGCAGTGAATCAGCTTTCCTTCATCTCTGTCACATCACCTAAAAGGCAACAAGTAGCCCGTCACATTTCCCCATGCCTGTGCAATAACACAGTGTAACGTTCAGGAGCCCTTAACGTTACACTGTGCTATAACACAGTGTAACGTTCAAGAGCCCTTAACGTTACAGAGCTTTCACCATCTATTTGTACGGTTATCCTGTCATGTGGGGGGAGCCATCGTTGGCCACATCACTCTCTCATCAGCGATGCTGCAGAACATCACTCTGTCCCAAATACATCCAGGTCTTATAGCGGTCCCCTGTGTTCCAGAGCCAAGCCCCTAGCCACACGCGCGAGGCGTCTATATCTGTGTGTGTTCGCGGCGGCTGGGGATTAAGCTGGAACGGCCATAATAATGACAGGCTTTATAGAGACAGGAAGTCGGCCGGGCAGCTGGACAGGATTAGCGTATGTGTGTGTCTTTGTGTGTGCGTTGGGGGAGGGGGGCGGGGGGGGTGAAGTCAATAATGTTTGCAAACAGACAACACTCCCACCCCCACTGAGAGCATGTGTGGTTGCGGACCCAGAGGCGGTGGATAAGTGGAGGATGAGGAGGTGGAGGAAGAGGAGGAGAGAGTGTGTCAGAGGAGAGTGTGGGTGATATGGTTGCAGGCGGGGGGGCATTGCCACCCACAGCGATGATGTCTGTGGTGTTATGTTTCTGACACGATCACATGTTGTTGAAGCCTAGAGCCCGATGCTGTTGCGTGTAGACCGAATTCAGCTACTCTCCTGGCTTGGGGCAGGTAGTGGTCTATACTGGCTAGTGGAGTTAGCCGTGATTACTGAAGGAGGGATAGTTCAATCAGTGCCATTGTTAGCTTTACATTCCGTATGTGAAGAAGATGAGATGAGCTGTGTGTTTAGATGCAAGCTTCCCTCATGCCTTCTGTGTTGTGTTTCCAGATCAATGGGCATCAGATCATGGACGAAGCCATGGAGGAGGGAGAATCTTTCACACACTGTGTGAGTAATGTTCAAGGTCGCTTGGGTGTGTTTTGTTTGTTAAGGTGTACGTAGGTCATCTTCCCTTATAGTGGGTGAAGGTGCCTTGAGCTCTTCATATCCCTCTGGAATGCTTCACTTGATTGAATTGTTCAATCTGATTATTAACAGTGATGTAACGAACGTTCAATTAGTCATTAACACCTCTCCAAATGTTAACTGTGTCTGTGTGCGCGCATGCAGGACGAGGGGGAGTACAAGGAGATTCCTATCACCCACCATGTGAAGGAGGGCTGTGAGAAGGCTGATCCTGCCCAGTTTGAGCTGCTCAAGGTTCTGGGGCAGGGCTCCTTCGGCAAGGTGAGACACCAGCTACCCCTGAACCTCATCTAATATGAATGAGGTGGCAAGCAAATGGTACACCATGTGTTACTGTGGGGAAGTTGTCCTTACTGTGGACTTTCTCCGTCGCTTGCTAATATCATTATTTCTCTATTTCTTCCTCCACCTCTCTCTCTCTCTTCTTCTCCATCTCCCATCTCCTTCCCTCCTTCTTTTCTCCCAGGTGTTTTTGGTCCGAAAGATCATGGGTCCAGATGCTGGCCAGTTATATGCAATGAAAGTTTTGAAGAAGGCATCTTTGAAAGGTAACATTTGTCTACAGTCATGCATATGTTGTCTTCTTGCACCATGTGTGGTTTGTTGCACTCATGCTCTCTCCATTTCTCTCTCTGTCCGTCTCTCTCTCTCTCTGTCCGTCTCTCTGTCCGTCTCTCTCCATTTTTCTTTCTCTCTCTGTCCTTCCGTCTCTCTCTCTCTGTCTCTCTTTCTCCTCCTGCTGCCGCCGTCTTGTTCGCAGTGAGGGACAGAGTCCGCACTAAAATGGAGAGGGACATTTTAGTGGAGGTCAACCATCCGTTCATAGTGAAGTTGCACTACGGTGAGTATCTGTGTGTGTGTGTGTCCATCCGTGAGTATCTGTGTGTGTGTCCATTCGTGTGTGTGTGTGTGTGTGTGTGTGTGTGGTAACTCTTCTTTCCTCTCCCAGCCTTTCAGACAGAAGGGAAGCTCTATTTAATACTGGACTTTCTCAGGGGAGGAGACGTCTTCACTCGATTATCCAAAGAGGTAAGCTCCTTTTTGGTACCGCTTTTCATCCATTTACACCTCACGGCACCCTAACACTGTTGTTCAATCACCTTGAACTCACTTGGATAATATGCACTATATTCGTACTACACACTCTATCAAGTCTTGCACTACATTATCGCTCTCACAGTCCTATCTTTCTTTAGATCTCTCTCTTGCCAACACATCCTTCACACAAATGCATTGTTCACTTGCTAGAAACCTCAGAATGTGATAATGTATAGTGTGTAGTAACGGTGTATTCCACAGTTCTGGATGTGTGCAGTTGTATCCCACATGTTCTAATCTCTTTCTCTATAGACTCTAAAGTTGAAACATTAGGATGCTAGCCAGTTGTATTTTTTTGCCTCTCGAACTGTTCCCCAGCATTTAAATAATATCAGTCACTTAACAATTAATTTGTAATGTGAGACAATGTGAGTTTTTGAAGTTCTGTAAAATGTTAGCCACCCCCTTGGTCTATTGGCCCTGGAGCCATCTGGTGGTGACAGAAGAGCCAGGCTAGACAGCTAACACCTTCGTTTATGTGTATTAATGATGTTGTCTTTCTCTCTCTCTGAGTGCTGGTGCTTAGTGCTGTTTGATGCTGCTGTTGTTCTCTCCCACCCCTTTGTCCAGTCCAGACAGTAAACGTGTCCAGTTCTTACTAGGTTATGTTTACAGAGGAGGATGTGAAATTCTACCTTGCAGAGCTGGCCCTGGCCCTTGACCATCTGCACAGTCTGGGCATAGTTTACAGAGACCTCAAACCTGAGAAGTACGTAACCACCTCCCCCCTGCCCCCCCCCCCACTGTCCACCCCCACCTATTATGCCTCCCCCTCACAAAACTCTGATGTGTCATGCCTCACCAGTGTCATCGGCAGTCTGTCTCACCCGCCTTTCCACAAAAGCACAACTCGCCACCCATGACTGTACAAGTTTCACGCTGTACGACATTTAGCACAGCCGCTTCCAAAAGCACATTGGAGTGCAGTTGGCGTGAGGGCGTGTGGGAGAGACTGTTCTGAGCTGCAACCAGTCTGTTCTGCTGTGTTGCCCTCGTCGCAGCTCAGACGCCTGACTTGTCCGTTGTTGTTTTGCAGCATATTGCTTGATGAAGCTGGACATATCAAGTTAACAGGTAAGCTGCTCCACCCGAACCACCCCTGCTTCAACTGACGGAAAAATCTAGATGCTTTATCTTATCCGGAGGGGAAGCAGCACCAAGCCTGAGCCGAGCCATGAGGAGCGGTGTGTTTGTGTGTGTGTGCGTGTGTGACAGAGAGGTGTGATGTGTGTTTTACTCCTTTCCAGACTTTGGTTTGAGTAAAGAGTCAGTAGATACTGATAAGAAGGCCTATTCCTTCTGTGGTACTGTGGAGTATATGGCCCCTGAGGTGGTCAACAGGAGAGGGCACACACAGAGCGCTGACTGGTGGTCCCTGGGAGTACTCATGGTAGGCACACACAGAGACACCCACACCCCCACACACACATTTGTGTTTTATTGTTGTTTTTTTTGGACTGACTTAAGGTTCGTTTTGTTCCAGTCCCCACCGTGTCTCACCATGTGTTTTCTTCTCTCCTCTTCTTAGTTTGAGATGCTGACAGGAACGTTACCGTTCCAGGGGAAAGACCGCAACGAGACCATGAACATGATCCTCAAGTGAGTGACACAAACCACCATCCTGTAGAAAGATCGAGCTCATTCTGAATCTTCTGGCCTTTTTTTCTGACCTCTCTCTCTCTCTCTCGCTCTCTCTCTCTCTCTCTCTCTCTCTCTCTCTCTCTCTCTCTCTCTCTCTCTCTCTCTCTCTCTCGCGCTCTCTCTCGCGCTCTCTCTCATTTATTCCCAATCCCATCCTCTCCCTGCTCTCCTTTTCCTCTCAATCTGCCTCTCTCTTTTTCTAGAGCGAAGTTAGGCATGCCACAGTTCTTGAGTCTAGAAGCCCAGAGTCTGTTGAGAATGCTGTTCAAACGGAACCCTGCCAACAGACTAGGTAAGGTACTTCACACTGTCCCAGCGTGTGTGTGTACAGGTGTGTGTGTTTGTGTTGACTGACTGTTCTCTCCTCTGCAGGGGCAGGGGCTGACGGCGTAGAAGAGATCAAGCGCCACTCATTCTTCTCCACTATCGACTGGAACGTGAGTATGCGGCATACACACACAAACACACACATACATGCACAAACACACACTCACACAGCCCCCCCCCCCCCCCCCACCTGGCAAGAATCCATCTGATGAGCGTTCACACCTAACAGACGGTCCACTGAGTGACCACCAGCCCTCTGTTTAAGCTGTGCCCAAGTGTGTGTGTGCTTGTGTCTGTCTGGGCCAAGGGCCAGCTCTGGCTGCGTGTGGGCTAATAGCCCTGCGTGAGTGTTTAGGAGCCAGCGGGATGCTATTGGCTGAACAGAAATGGAAAGGGGAGGGGTTCATCTCCAACCCGAACGCACGTCACACAATCACTCTCTAGCTGGTTTTCTATCTAGACAACATGACAGATGGAGAGGGACCCCCTCCGAATTTTGGACGTCTGAATGAGACGGGTGTGTGTGTCCATCTCCAACAGCAACTGTACAGGAGGGAGCTTCAGCCTCCGTTTAAACCTGCTGCAGGGAAACCAGATGACACCTTCTGCTTCGACCCCGAGTTTACAGCTAAAACCCCTAAAGGTACACGCACACACCCTCTAGACAAGCAAAGTATTACTAGTAAAGCAACTCTTGTATGCTACTGCTGTATGTTGCATCTATGTAAGTGTGTGTGTGTGTGTGTTTGTGCGCAGACTCCCCAGGTATCCCCCCCAGCGCCAACGCCCACCAGCTCTTTAAAGGCTTCAGCTTTGTAGCTCCTGCATCGCTGGACGAGACCAAGAGTTCCCCACTCCTCAGCATACTACCTATAGTACAGGTACACACACACACACACACTCTGACGCTCACGTACAAAACACACACCATACACGATAAAGACAGGACGCCGTCATGATAAGGTGTGTGTGTGTGTGTGTGTTCCTCCTCAGATGCACAGCAGTGCGGCCCAGTTCTCTGACCTGTATGACCTCCATGAGGACATTGGGGTGGGCTCCTACTCCATCTGCAAACGCTGCGTCCACAGGGTGTCCACCGTGGACTACGCTGTCAAGGTAACACACACACACACACCACTCACGCCAGCTCTCCAACACACTGTGCCAGCAGAGGGCAGCACAGCCTCAGCCAGCATCTCCGTCCTACATGATGATTGGAGACGTTCGGGCTCTGTGAAGCAAATGCTAGATGATCAGATGTTGACAGGATTGTGTGTGTGTGTGACCAGATTATAGACAAGAGTAAGAGGGACCCCTCGGAAGAGATTGAGATTTTGATGAGATACGGCCAGCACCCCAACATTATTACTCTCAAAGACGTGAGTTTACTGTGTGTGTGTCTCGTCTGTGTGTGTGGGGATTTAACTCTTGAAATTAACTGATGTCATATGCCTGTCTCTGTGGGACGTGTGTGTGTGTGTGTGTGTGTGTGTCGGTGTATGGGTGGTGTGTGTGTGTGTGTGTGTGTGTGCGTGCCAGGTGTATGACGAGGGCAGGTACGTGTATGTGGTGACAGAGCTGATGAAGGGAGGAGAGCTGCTGGATAAGATCCTCAGACAGAAGTTCTTTTCCGAGAGAGAGGCCAGCGCTGTCCTCTACACCATCACCAAGACTGTAGACTACCTCCACTGCCAAGGGGTACGCCTGTGTGTGTGTGTGTGTTAATGGTTATTATCCAATCTTTGGGATTGGTGTGCATTTCTAGGCCATTGAGACATTTGTTGATATACATATTTTAGTTTGGCATATAAATAGTCATTTTATTTATGTAATGTATAATATACGCTTCCAAAACAGTTTGTGAGCATTTCCTTTCCAGCCTTGGTCTTACCAGGGTAATGCAAGCTCACCTCTGCCCTCCCCCCCCTCCCCCCAGGTAGTGCACAGGGACTTGAAGCCCAGTAACATCCTGTACATGGACGACTCTGGGAACCCAGACTCCATCAGGATCTGTGACTTCGGCTTCGCCAAGCAGCTCCGGGGGGGTAACGGCCTCCTGCTCACCCCCTGCTACACGGCCAACTTCGTGGCCCCCGAGGTGATTTTGGGGGCAGGGGGGGGGTGGGGGGTTGGATTGAATTAAGCAAAAATAGACTGATGACAATCAGCAGGGAAATTATATATGAACTGTTAGGCTGTGTTATTTTGAACCCATCGTGGTTTGTGTGTGTGTGTTTTTGTGTAGGTACTAATGCGGCAAGGCTATGATGCTGCCTGTGATATCTGGAGCCTGGGAGTTCTTCTCTACACTATGCTGGCAGGGTAAGTGTGTGCGTGTGTGCGTGTGTGTGTGTGTTCAGCCCTAACCTCCCTCCCGTCCTTTCTCCCCCAGATACACGCCATTCGCTAACGGACCCAACGACACACCTGAGGAGATTCTTCTCAGGATAGGTTCCGGAAAGTTCTCCCTGAGCGGAGGCAACTGGGACACAGTTTCTGACACCTCCAAGGTACATAACACTTACTCATATCTACACACAGGAAACGTCCACACATCAAACACCTTTTGGAAACAATGTAATTTCCTTATCCTTGGTGTGTCTGTGTGTGTGTTCACCGGTTCAGGACCTGCTGTCACACATGCTGCATGTGGACCCCCACCAGCGCTACACTGCTGAGCAGGTTGTGAAGCATGCCTGGATCACCTGCAGGGACACGCTGCCTCACTTCCAACTCACCCGGCACGACGCTCCACACCTCGTCAAGGTACCGCCCCAGGAACAACCCCCCAACCAGGGGCCTTGTGACCCCACACCAGGTCTCCCACACAGGAACACGGAATCCTAGACTGACTCATTTAACCATAATGTTACCTGTCGTGTGTGTGTGTGTGTGTGTGTGTGTGTGTGTGTGTGTGTGTGTGTGTGTGTGTGTGTGTGTGTGTGTGTGTGTGTGTGTGTGTGTGTGTGTGTGTGTGTGTGTGTGTGTGTGTGTGTGTGTGTGTGTGTGTGTGTGTGTGTGTGTGTGTGTGTGTGTGTGTGTGTAGGGAGCGATGGCAGCCACCTACTCTGCGTTGAGCCACAAGACATGTCAGCCTGTTCTGGAGCCCGTGGCAGCCTCCAGTCTGGCCCAGAGACGCAGCATGAAGAAGCTAACCTCCACGGACATGTAGACACACCATATACACACGCCCCCAACTCACCCCTTACACTGGCTCCCACCCACACACAGGCCCAGGCCAGGCCAGTTGACACTTGCTGTCCCTCCTTTTCTTTTAATATATTTATTTAGAGTTAGTGACCCCCCCACACACACACAAACACACGCACGCACACACATACACAACCTCTACAAGGCTGGATCACACGGATGCAAGCCTCGGAGTAAGAGGAAAACCTGCATATCTTCTACTGCTGGAGAGACGGATGGATTTATTTTCACTGCTTTGTCGTATGCACTCTCTCACCTTTGTCTCCTCTCTCACTCTCACCGTTCTCTCCTCTCTCACCGTTCTCTCCTCTCTCACTCTCCTCTCACTCTCCTCACTCTCCTCTTTCCCCTGTCTCTCTCTCTCTCTCTCTCTCTCTCTCTCTCTGAGGAGGAGGAGATAAAGCACCAGCTGATGTTCTTCTTCACTGTGATTGGCTGATTCCAAGTTGCTTCAGTAAACTGTGCCCCGCCCACCGCTCCTCATCTCCTTCCCCCCCTGTCTCACATGCGCTCTCCTTCTCTCTCACTGTCTCTAACACATCTGACAACGTCCGTTATTTATGTAACCCCCTCCCCCCCTCATGCATATGAAAATCCAGATGCACGCACTCCCCCTGTCTCTCTATCTGGAGGTCTCTCTGACTCCCTCACTCCCCCTGTCTCTCTATCTGGAGGTCTCTCTGACTCCCTCACTCCCCCTGTCTCTCTATCTGGAGGTCTCTCTGACTCCCTCACTCCCCCTGTCTGTCTCTCTATCTGGAGGTCTGTCTGACTCCCTCACTGTGTGATAACTATGTATCAAGGAGAAAACAATGCTGCAGATAACATTTAGAAGAAAAAAAAAGTGAACTGTCAAAGTTGAATGAATGTGACGATGAGGGGGTTTCCTCTCCTCGGTCAGACCAGAGAAGCTGAATGACAAAAGATCATTTCCATGAATCTCTTCTAAGACATTGTGGAAATTGTACCATATTGTATTTATTTCATTTAATTTTTTAAATTCTATTTTTCTTTCAAGTTCTGTATATATTGACATTAAAGATCATTATTGACATGCACCAACTGGTTGTTAATATTGACCCTGCAACAATCCATGGAATAGCTGTTGTCACAATACAGGAGTTACAAAGAGCTAGCACTAGATGGCAGTATCACCCAGTGTGTGATGCTACAGGTCTATGGATTCAGAACAAGGGAGGTTTTAAGAATCGTACACACAATTCTGCACCGTGTGTGTGTACACAGTGTTCCCCAGCCATATGTAAATTACTAGTCTGCCTAGCTTCCGTTGTGTCTGCCCCCTAACTCCCATGGGATTGCAGGCGTGTGTGTGTCTTGCCTGGTGGTGTGTGAAAGGGAGAGGGGAGGTGTGTGTGTGTGTGTGTCAGAGCTGTCATGGTCAAAGCGGTGGTGGATAGACATCTGTGCAGTGGGGCAGATGGATTAAGGCACCAGGACTGCTCACACGCAGGGACACACTCCTGTCTGCCTGTTACATTCATACTCACACACACACTTTTCCCTGCCTTTCACAAACACATTTGCTCACTCTCCCCGGCCTTACACACACACAAACACTCATCTGCCTTTCACACTCATACACACATTCACTCTTCTCTGCCTTTCACACACACAAACTCTTCTCTGCCTTTCACACACACACACACACACTTCCCTGCCTTTCACACAAACACTTGCCACTGCATCAGCTGCTGTCCTCCCGCCTCCACTGCGACAGCCAGGGACGGCTCCATATCCCCTTCGGATGTGACCGTCTCACACACACACACTCATGCGCGCTGTACTCCCACCCCCATCTACCCTCTTCTTCCAGTTTATGTGCTGTCAGCAGGATTAGGTGGTAGCAGGCAGCCAGTGGTTAGGGAGCTGGGACGTAAACACTAGGGCTAATTGCTTTGACACACTGCTCTTTGTGTTAGCCTCATAATGCTAATCATCCACTGAGCTAATATAGGGCCTCAATCTGTTTTGGCTAGGTTGGCATCAAACTCTGCTTGTTTGTTTTTTGGGCTGGCGGGGTTCACAATGACTCATACCCCATCAGGAAGTGAGACAGTCCATGGTTTGTTTGTTATTTGCGCTTTCCCAGAGTCCTCTCTGGCTGGGGTGGCGCCTCACTCAGGTGTGAATCTATTTATCCTCATTAACGAGCGTCTCCCTGAAGTCGTCCAATTAACACGCCGCTCCTAATGAAGCCATTAGCTGTCAAAGCGAGCAGGGGAAGTGCCTGTCACCAGGCCTAGCGTGTGTGTAGTGTATATATATGTATGCATCTGCATGTGCGTGTGGGGGTGGGAGAATGAGTGTGTGTTGGTGCAAGCTGGTGTGTGTAGGTGCGTGGCCGTGTGTGTGTATTAATGCAAGCGTGTGTGCGTGTGGACCCACTCCGCTAATAAAACCAGGAGAATTAATGGAGTGAGCGTGTGTGATAATGAGTTAATGTGGAACATGCAGGACGAGCACTGATCAGCCCTCTGTCTCAAATGAAGATATCAGACACGCCGTGATTTACGCCCTACGCTGTAAACAGGCTCTCTACCCGCACTAAGTGCCTGTCATTTGGTTGTGCCTGTGTGTGTATGTGTGTGTGTGTTAAGTGCTTGTCAGAAGGCTAAGTGCAGACAGCAAATGGCCTCTGTAAAGATATTCTGCACATCTCTCCGGACGTTCCCTGAAACTCTCCTAATTCCACGATTCCACACAATGCCCAGGCGTGACCACAGTCACATTAATGCAGAACCGCACAGCAAGTCCTCAGAAGGAAATCTGACAAGAATAGGAAAAATAAACTAAATGACAATATGGACCTGTCATGGTGTGTGGATCTACCAGTGGATAAGGTGGAGCTGGCTGTTGGTGTGTGTAGTGTGTAGCTGCTAGGGACGGTTGTAGCTTGCCTGTGTTCTGCTCCCCAGCTAGCTTGGCTGGGTATGAGCACTGGAAATGAGGGAGTTGAGGATGTGAAATTGATTTTGGTTATGCGATTAATCTTATCACACATTCCTCCCAACGCTGCTGCCACCATGGCCGCCCCCTCTCCCTCTTCGCCATCTTCCACCTCCTCCCTTCTCTTCTCGCCTCCTCTGTCCCCCTCCCCCTCTCCCTCTTCTTTTCCCTCTCTCCCTCCCTCCCTCCTTCGCTCCAGTGACAGTTGAGTTGGAGGCAGCTGCCGACCATGCTACGGAACAGTTGAACAACAATAGTCCTCTCTCTCTCTCTGTAACAGGAAAGTGTGTTGTTGTTGCTGCAAGCACAGCGTGTCATAGCCACTCACTATCAATAAAACCTCCTGCCAGGAGAGCCTTCTGATCTGGGAATACTCTCTGCCACAAATCAGGACATTCTCCTTTAATTCTGACTCCAGGTACTGGGTGTCTGCGGAAATCTCCTTGCTTATGTCATTGCATAATACACACGGAAAGTGTGTTGTTCAGGTAGAACAGGTCTTCTGACGAGCACCAGTGCAGAGTAAACTGTGTTTCCATCCTCTGGCAGGCAGGGTGAGAGGTTTGGGAGATGAGTCTGACAGTGATCCAGACACAGAGCAGTGTGGTGTGTACTTCCCCCAGCAGCCAAAGCCTCTATGACACACAGTGGTCCCCCTAGACGTCTGGCACAAGGACCACACTCAGACCTCATACCATCCAACCTTGGCAACCCACCCCACCTTCTCATGCCACCTTCCTAACCCACCCGTCTTCCTAGTTTCCTTCCCCCGTCTCCCAGCTTCCAACCCCTACTGCCCCAGCTTCCACACACTCCTACCCTAGTCTCCTCATTTCCTTAGTGTGTTCCAGTGCCTAACCGGACCAGTGGAAGGGAAGGAGAGTGGGAGAGTGGCACAGCAGCTGGCTGAGGACTGTGACCAGGCTGCTGCTCCTGCAGTGGAGCTGCAGTTAGAGTTTATTCTGATAGATAGGTAGTTACCACTGGCCCATGGAATCAACCGGCGACGTTGTTTTGTTTTACTTCTCGACATAACCGTGCCTCACACCAGTCTCTCTCTCTCTTGCTCTGTCTCTCTGTCTTTCCCTCCCTCTCTCTTCCCTCATGCTCCCCGCTCCCCCCCTCCTCCTCCGCTCTCTTAGAGCTGCAGACTGAGGAGATGCATAAATTCAGCCATATTAGTATTCCAGTCAGGCTCTGCATTTCAAGGCAAGGCCTAGCGCCCTTCCGCCTCTTTCCTTCGCTCTCCCCTCCCCTCTCACTCTCTCTTTAGCTCTATTTTTGTATCATCAATGGAATATTTTCATCAACGCTTGTTGTTTGAAACTAAACATTATAAAAAAATTCTGGTTGCAGTTGCGTAAGATTAAATAATTTCTTAACATTTTCATTTGTAACAAAAATACTAACAAACACAATTAAACTTATCATTATATTTTTGTTGCGCTGAGATTCAGATGCTTCAAATATCATTGCACATATTTTTTGGGTGCGTGTGTGTCAGTGAGTGTGTGTTTGTCAGTGTGTGTGTGTGTGTGTGTGTGTGTGTGTGTGTGTGTACGTGCTGCAGACTTCCATTGTGTTGTGCTGTCAGGCCCAGCAGCCCAGGCGATAAATCATGCATGTCTGATGGAGAAGGGCAGAGGCCCCGGACAATAACATTTCAGACAGACTGCTCAGAAAAGCTGCTCAGTGTATATGTTGCTGAATAAGATTGTGCAAAATTTGATCATTTTGAACGATATATGGTCTTTTGCATCCTAATGTTGAAGTTGTTGCAAATAAACTCAAAAACGTGTGTTTTCAGAGAAAAATTATTATGACATTGAAAGAGTGAAGGTCACAATAATATATGTAGGTTTATGGCATGCAAATAGAGTGCTGCATCTTTGTTGTTTAGACATGGTAAATTGGAGGACATGCTGACAGCCACAATAATATATTGAAGATAATAGTGAGAAGTGTACAAATACAGCAAAATTGTGTCATAGTAACCATACTAAACGTGATAACTAACCTTAACTGTTGTAATTGTTTAAACCTGTTTTCATTTAATGATTTATTCAATTTAACAGCCCAAAATATGACGCAGACAACAAAATAACAATATTCGCATTGTTGATGTTGTCATTGTTAGTAATACTAAAGGCAGTTTTTTTTCTCAATCAATTGCTAATATGATTCATTAAATCATAAAAATGTATTATTCTTTTTTTAATGTTTTTTATTTATTTTTGTTATTCCACGAACTAACAGTTTGATGAAAAAACTCATTTAAATAACTATAACTCAGGTCACCCCATTGTAACAAGGTTGTTTATTACAACATACATAGTTTGTTTCAAAACATAATACAAGCTTTATACTGAAAATAAATAATTGCTTCACTTGTCATTGAAATTTGGAATAAAAGCGCCGAAACAGTCATATTTTTATTGAAAATATTGAGTTGTTTTTGTGTGTTCTTTTTAACAATGCAAGTGTTTGGATAACTAAAGAGAATTTGTTTAAATTAATGACCTCAAAAAGTTTGTAATATACAAAACTGTACAATATTCGAAAAAAATATTTAAGAAACAAAAGCAATAACAGGAGTATTTAAGATTATAAAACTTTAGATATTGAACGTACAATAAAATAATTATAGGCAAGTGTATATCGTCGACTTTCGATGCGACTCACCTAATTCACGGCTTTCTGTTTCTGAGTTTACACAGTTATATGGTCGATGATGGTGGTTTATATCAAATTATTGAGTTTATAAATAGAACCACAGAACAAGTGTGTGTTGCTTTTCTGGACAATACACCGTTGTGGATGGAACAGTTGAGATCAAATCCTCCAAGTGCTTTAGTGTCGTTAGGTTATTGTTCTATAATTTAAAAAAACTCAAATCAAGGTGTATTGATATGGACACAATAGTACTTAAATACAGGTATATTGTAGAAAATAATAAAATATGAAAAACATGTTTTAAATCAAAAGATAGGCCTATGGTTTGCGTCGCGCGAGGTGCTTTGTAAAATGGCCTCCGTGGTCTCCTAACAGCGGTGCATGATATCAAAACAGATCCTAAGATACATGTGATTATTATTTGCATTGCACACCAATTAATATTCAAATAGCCATACATTATTTATGTAAAGAGACTTATAGAAAACAAAAAAGATGAAAAGCCAAAACCACACGCAAAATTAAAAATGAAAACTATATCAGTCAAATTCCCCAAATGGTTATTACTGAACAACCAGCTGCGGGACAACGAGGAGACAAACCAAGGCGTTGCTGGGAGGTTATTAGGCACATTTTTGTATTCATATCCTTGATGTCGTAGAAAATAATTTGGCAACTGACTGGGTCCAGAAATGATTTCAGAAATTAGACATTTGATGTGCGCGCAACAATGCCCCCCAGAACAGATATATAAAATGGCAAAGGCTGAACAGGTATTTCTCTGTTATTGTTATTGTCGTGTTTCTCAGTGCTGGAGTCATGAGTTTGTACGGGACAGTCATGGGAGCAAGGAGGAGCATCACTCCCGGTGCCAATGTGCTCCCATGCGCTTGAGAGTCTCGCGGGGGGATCACTCCCAGTACCTCGGTCAGAGATCATGGCACGAGGAGGCATCTCCTGCGCTCCCACTGTGAGAGTACGGTCCCTCGAGCGGTGGCTCTCCTGGCGGAGTCATTCGTTTTTCTTTCTGTCGCCGGTTGCAAAACCACACACGCACCACCTCCTTCTCCAGCTGAAGTGAGTCCGCGAGCGAGGAGATCTCCTGGGCAGCGGGCTTTGGACACTTAAGAAAATGGGTCTCCAAAACTCCTTTCACGCTCACCTCAATGGACGTCCTCTTCTTCCTCTTCCTCCCCTGCGCAGCTATCTTGTCAATACTGCTCGGGCTCCCCGTGGACGAATCCGCCTCCTCCAGCCACTTGTTTAGCAGCGGCTTCAACTTACACATGTTTTTAAAGCTCAGTTGGAGAGCTTCAAACCTGCAGATGGTTGTCTGGGAGAAGACGTTCCCGTACAGGGTGCCCAGTGCCAAACCCACGTCCGCCTGCGTAAAGCCTAGCTTGATCCTCCGCTGTTTGAACTGCTTGGCAAACTGCTCCAGTTCATCTGATGTCGGCGTCTCCTCGTCGGAGTGGTCGTGACAGTGGTGCCCACCAAGGTCGCTCTGATCTGGGCTTAGTGTGTCTCTGAGGCCGGGGTGCATGCCTTGGCTCTGGGGATTGGGCGGAGGGGTGAGCCCTCCGTGGTCCAGCATACCGTTCACCGAAAAACCCGTCTGGGAGTAAATGTTGATCTGTTGGGCGCTGGTGATGGAAGAGTTGTGAGAGACAGGAGTCCCCCAAGCTCCGGGGTGGTTGGTATGATTGTTGTGGTGGGGCGAGTGATGAGCTACGTGCGAAGAGCGGTGATGGATGATGCCGAGCTGAAGGTCCTCTCGGCCCGGCTTGACGTCCTGCTGCTCCATAGAGGCCGACCAGGGGCTGCCCTCTCCAAGGCTGCTGACCCACTGGTGCCCGAGGTGGCCGTTACTCTGGACGCTCTGCAAGTAGTCGCTTTGGAGCAGCTTCTGGTGGCCTCGGAAGGGGCTTGCGGGCTGCATGGCCTGGCTGTCCGGGTGGAGCATGGGGCTAGAGCTGAGCAGGGTGTAGGGGCTGGAGGCAGCTGTGGCCATGCTGGCTGCTGAACCCCACTAGCGCTACTGAGGGGAGGGCGCAGCTCAGCCTCTGACATCTCCCTCTCTCCAGAGCCTCAGCAGAAGCCAGCCGTTGACTGACAGACACCGGGTCCAGTCACAGCACGACTGGAACGCAATAGCTGTGGCCTCAGCCAATGACGGAATGGATAGCCTCGCCTCCGTTCCTCTGTAAGCGGAGGTGCGGTAGTGGAAAGGGTTAAGTCCCATCCGAACCGGAAGTGAGTTAAAGTGCTGCTCCAGTGGGTCTGACTGTGGAATGGTGTACCCATGGAGCGCAGTTCCTGTTTATTAACTAAAGTTTCCAACTTATTTAAGCGCGAGCTTATTACTACCGCTGTCACCCTTGAGCGCGCGCACAGGAGGAGATTAGAGCACACTGGCATTTCAAAGACGTGCCAACACTTAATTTAGAGGAATATCATTAGCTTCAAAGAACTACTCACTTTGCTAATTATTACTTTTTAAATTTAAAGTTATTCAGATATGTTGTTATCATATTGGGTAGGCATTGGAGTATTACCTGAAACATATTTTTCTTTCCATGTATTTCTTAAACCAGCCTATATGCTTTATCCATAAAAGAGCAAAATCCGAAACAAATTTGTAAATTGATATGTATATGCTACATAAAATATGAACTGTAGGCCTAACACGTAAACAGAAACGGATGCAACATGATTTCTCAATGAATGTCTGTTGCCAGAAGCTAATATGTGTGGTCAAATACAAACATTTGGTTTCTCATCATTTTTTGGCATCAGTAACCATTTTATATTTATTCAGTCGTCCATGCTTCTAGAGATAAGTAAAACCGTGCGCAGGTATTTAAGAATCTCGACAGGTCTTCTCAGTTAGAAAAAAACATATACCTGCATATTTGAGAGTTAACCTAGCTGCGTAATTATATTTGCCATTAGAAGACTGCATCCCGATCCCTTATTGGTTTGAAATTCCATTAAATATATTGCTCGAGCTCCCAGGTTAAGCTTGATTTAAATTTGCATACATTTTCATACATTTAGCAGAAATAAAAGAAGGCTGCAGCCACCAGAAAGTCATTAAAGAGCTGGCGGCTGAGGAGTTGGTCTGGAGGAGGAAGACGAGGCAAGAGCAGGTGAGATAACCGGGAGACGGGAAGACCGGGCCATTTGGGTCGGCTGGGTCCGGTTTCCGGGCAGGCTACTGAAAAACAGCTGCAAGGGACGGGGTAAACAAGCTGACTCGGCATAAACAGAGTTGAAATAACATGTATTCTTGTATTGAAGTATGCTAAGTAGCAAGTGTATTTGGAACTGTATTATGGGTTGACATATTTTTATTAATTAAATGTGTTTACTGTTGATGTTTGATGTTTCAGTTCAATTCAATTTTGAACGGAGCCGTTGCGTAGGTTATAGACCAAGGCTGCTTGAATAGACGTTCCGTAATAAGGCCATATTGTAAAACAGCATGGGATTAATATTATTTTTTATTTAAAGGGCGTGAATATTTAGGGTGGAATCATTTGTTTTAGATTGACAAGGGGTCACACGGATGAGCCAAAGCTCTTGTGGTCTGAAACTGGGACGTATTTGAAATAGCATAATTACTATTAAAAACTGGCAGTCCTTTTCAACCTAAATTCATCTGGCTACATGTCATATTGATTGACATGCTACCGCACAAATCTTAAAGGGAACGAATGAATTTGCCATTTTCTAAACTAGGCTCATTTACCCAATTGCATTTATCAGTTTCAAATCTGGCTAAAGGTTTTTGAAGAATGTGAACGCTTTTCCGGAAGAGATTGACGGATATCATTATCCATCTTCCATCCTATGTGTGAATCATTTTTTAGCCTATTTGGAAAATTCTGTTTTAAGAAACCCCCTATATCTGGCCTATTGTCGCAAGAGTTGAGGAGGACAGAACTACAGAAGAGGGGGTTGTGCTGTCTGTCCCTCTCGATAGTCTAAGTTTCTAAGTGTAACAGATGCTTCTCTCGAGCCGTTCCTTGTGCTGATTCCTTTATTCACACGCGCATTTTTGTGCCGTCGAGCGCGTTACCATAGCGAAGCAAATAAAAGGAAAAGCCCCGCTCCGCGCGCTGAATAAAGAGCCCATTCAGAAAGAAAGCGAGCGGACCGGGGAGAGACCACTCCGACCTAGCTCGTGCTACAGTTACAACACCAGAGTTTTCTTGTGGAAGGATAAACACTAGCTATACCTTAGTATTGATTTCAATAACGACAGTAAATTATATCGTGTTAGGCTAGATAACCGGGCGGATGCCAATGTTGTGCTGTCCACCTAAATCTGACCACAAAGCGTGTGATCCACGCTGATAGCAGGCCAACATGCACGTTTACAAATAACATTAAATGACTGAATTGTTAATGTTAAGTAAGTGTATGTTATTGTTGGGCAATAGAAAGACAACATTTAGGCCTATTTATTTAGTATGTTTTCCCTTAATCTCCCCCACCCCCATCCCCAAAACCAAATGAAACAAAAATGCATAGATTTGCCCTGATCACATCTCGGAAAGCCTGAACTTTTGTAGACGCACCAACATCTCAGACGAATGAACCGTACTCTCTTTTGCTGCTTTATTTCTCGACCATGGTGCTGTGGAGCATATCCTATAGACGGAGTGTAGGCTATAGGCTGGGCTAAACAACGGTTTAGTCTGTTGGAGAAACAACCGCTGCCCCGGGGCGGGACCTGTCACAGGGTGTCATGACCTCCCCAACGTCCCGTCAGCTTCTCACACACTAGACCTCTCCATGGCCCCGTGGGCCATTTATTCAGCAGACAGTTGAGATTCTCAAAACGGTAATAACAACCAGATAAACAATTTTTGTCCATTGAAATCATATTTTCATTTATTTATGTCACAATCGACCTTTCCCTGCATTGTAGACTACAGATTTCCACATCAAGACTCTAATTTGTGTGTAATTTGGTGAATTCAAATCGAAGAAATGGTTAAGATTTTTTTTAAATTTAATATTTAAAAAACAAATCTGCTAAACAAGTGACAGAAGCCACGCATAGTGTATGTCTTTGATTTTACGCTTATGGGGCAATTTGTATTTAAATTGACCCATTTCAGAATTTGAAACTTGGTGCTCCAGTCGGTTACGAGCCTGGGGTTATTGTCACAACTTTCCCATCACAGCTAAACAACTCAGCTGCTCTTTCAGCCTTGACGTTCACCCAAGGCAGGCGTCAGACAGTAAAATCAATACCTACATTTGTTCGTGGAGTCGTTAAATGACACTGACATGGGTTCTAAACCGGACTTGAGTGTGACTCAAACTCATATTCCACTGTATTTTTATCATTGCTTAACTAATTGTTACATAATGTTAAACAACTTCTTTCAGACATTTAACATGTATTCATTATCATGACCAAAGACGAACAGAAACACAACGGGGTGTTCATATTTGTTGCCATGTAGACAGTTTGTCTTTTGCTAATTTAAATAGCCTTAGGGAGTAGGCATCACCTTGCTTGTGTGTGCATGTGCGCGTGTGTTTGTGTGTTGTGTGTGTGTGTCTGTATGATTGTATTTGTATGTATGTGTGTGTGTGTGTCTTGGCAATGGGGCTGTGATATAGAGGAAATGCATTAGACACGCCAGGGCACCGGAACGGCGGGCACGCGCTCTCCAGGGCCTAAGTGAAGACCAGTCTATGCGCTAAAGCGCAGCAAGATAAGCCACATAAATGTTCATTGTAATTTATATAGGATATTGAATTAATTACTAGCTCTTGTTAATTTCTTGAATGCGATTCTGGCTTACCTGATATTATCTTCAGCAAGCTTGCAATAGGAAGATCACGTGGATAGGAAATTGTCTATGAACATATTGAAACGAGTTATTACCGAACAAGTTATTCAATTTGAGCAGTTGAGTCCACTATCACGTCAAGAAGAAGCGTCTTTGAGAAACAATAGCCCAAGAATGTTCAGTTCAGGATATGCACGATGTCATTACCTTTAATACAGGTGCATGGGAGAGCTCATTGAACATATTGAAACAACTATCCTTGGCCTTCCTCTTTACCTTAAAGGGTATTTTTCAGATAATGAAAAATACAACTTTGACAGAGACAACAGTTTTGTCGGTTTAGTTCTGTACGTCCAATTATAAAGTATCATGGAAAAGGTAATAAAAGAAAACCGGCTGGGTATTTTATTAGTGTTAACAATGTTTAGGTCGCTATTTAACATGGGACTAGAACCACTTACAGGTGGTTTGACGCTGTGCAAATAATCAAATTGGCTATTATTCAGGCTAACGTTCAAAAAGATTTGGTCCAATACTTTAATCAGTTTGTTGTTGTTTTCGTTGCTATTTGTATTATTATTGTTATTATTGTTATCACTCTTTGGCCATTATAACCATGATGTAGGTTATTAATATTATTCGAAGTGGTACCTTGCTAATAGTAACATTTTGTTATTGTTAAAATAAGTAGGCCTACTTTAATATTACACTTTACATCCTACTGCACATCGTACACCCTATTGTCGTTGTTCTTGTTAGAAAAAAGTATGTATTATCACCATAAGCCTACGTAGGCATAAACTGTGTCTCATTGCGTTTTTATTTTCATTTTCATACCAGTTTGAACTTTTTACAAAATACTTAAGTCATAATTACTTTAAGCATAATCTATGACTAAGGCCTACGCACGACGCTGGCTATCATTCAGTTAAAAATACCTCAATGTCATTCTTGAGAGATTTAAAACAAATAACCAAAATGCATCGATCGATCACTGAAAACATGATCAATAATGGTCAAAATCTCACTTTCAGTTGGCCACAGATTGAACATGCGAAGGAGGCCTTTCGGCTGACTTTGCAAACAATATTAAACTCTAAGATTCACACGCCTTCGTTGAATTTCACCAGACAAACCTAGTTTATATGCAATGCCTATATGCTAATGTGCATTTCGAATGCATGAAAATGTGCTTGGCGTGGGTTTTAGGAAGCAGTTTCTTGCACCCATGGGTGTACTGACCTGGGCGGAAATACAATTGCGCTCTCCATTGACAGGGCGTCTGCAGAACTAAGACCAAACAAACCTTTACATTCAGATTTCATACTTTCTGAATAAACAATTTATTCCGTGGAATAGAAAAAATAGGGAAGCATGGAAACATTGATGCTATCCGAAATGTCCCCCATTGCTGTAAGGTAAGTGGTCGTGGAGAGAGGGAACGTCATTTATGCAACATTATATTTCCTTTCTCATTTCGTCTATGTTTATTTATAGTGAACGTGAGATGATTGAGCAGTAGCTTACTGTTTTAGAGCAAAATAGGAACTCAGTTCGCTGTGGGTGTAATGTGTGCTTGTTCATTTGTATGTGTGTGTGTGCATTTGTGCGCAGGTGCTTCTGTGTGTGCGCGTGTCCCTTCACAGGACCTGTATGTGGAGGGTCTTCTCTCATTGTCGGCGTGGGTCAGGAGGAGAACTAGTGGTGAAATCTAAAACTCCATCACATTACCATCTGTTTAACTTCAAACACACTCAGAAACCCTTGCCATTGTTTCTCAATTGTGCACACCGACACACAGACCCACTCACACACACACACACACACACACACACACACACACACATATATAAAGGAGGGCTGTGGATGGAGGCGTAGAGAGGGGTGGAGAGGAGTGGAGCGGAGTTGAGGGTCTGTATGTGTAATGGATCCCCTCTCTTCTGGTCCTCTCTGCCTCACACTCATGCCCTCACTACAGAGACAAGGCCCAGGGCAGGCCACTGTGGTCACTGCAAAAAGAACTCTTTGCACCTGCACTTTACTGTGTGTGTGTATGTTCAAGCAAAGATGTGGAGTCCGTAGTGGCTGGCTGTTTGAACAGTCCCATGTAAACAGTCGCAAACCACTAAATGTCTGTCCTTTTCCTTTCTCATGTCTCTAGCTCTCTTTCCCTCTTGTTGCTGGTACTGGCTTGTAATTTAAATGCACAGAAGTTTTGTTTTTCGAACCATTCTTTGTACTGTATTATGTTGCACAGTGTGCTTACTGTAGGTTTTCATTAAAAACAAAATAAAGAGTTTCAACTCTCTGTCTGTGTCTCTGTCTCCCCCCCCTCTCTGACTCCTCTCTCTCCCTCCCCCTCTCTGACTCCTCTCTCTCCCTCCCCCTCTCTGACTCCTCTCTCTCCCTCCCCCTCTCTGACTCCTCTCTCTCCCTCCCCCTATCTGACTCCTCTCTCCCGCCCCCCTCTCTGACTCCTCTCTCCCCCCCTCTCTGACTCCTCTCCCCCCCCCTCTCTGACTCCTCCCCCCCCCCCCTCTCTGACTCCTCTCCCCCCCCCCCTTCTGACTCCTCTCTCCCCCCCCTCTCTGACTCCTCTCCCCCCCCCCTCTGACTCCCCCCCCCCCCTCTGACTCCTCTCTCCCCCCCCCTCTCTGGCTCCTCTATCCCGCCCCCCTCTCTGACTCCTCTCTCCCCCCCCTCTCTGACTCCTCTCCCCCCCCCTTCTCTGACTCCTCTCCCCCCCCCTCTGACTCCTCTCCCCCCCCTCTCTGACTCCTCTCTCTCTCCCCCCTCTCTGACTCCTCTCTCTCCCCCCCATCTCTGACTCCTCTCTCTCTCCCCCCCCTCTCTAACTCCTCTCTCCCCCCCCTCTCTGACTCCTCTCTCTCCTACCATTTTCAGAGAGGAGGGAGGAGCATGAAAAGGAGGCGAGGTGATTAGCAGCTGAATTAGATCTAGAGAATATGAAACGGACCCTACTCCAACACTGCTGTGACTCTAGCTAATATCTAATATATTGACAGTCAATGTGCCCCGAAACCTGCTGCCAATGATAATCTCATGCGATCTCACGCGTACAATTGCACACACACACATACGTGCGCACACCCCCCCCCCCCCCCCCACACACACACACACGCACAGGGGCTGTTCCCTTAGGAGCAGCAGGCGGAGCCAGGGCAGTTGCACATCTGCATTTCAAACACACACTCTCTGGAATTCATTATTAATTAGCCTGGTGAGCCCTAGAGGACTGGTGATGCAGCCAGCACACACACACAAGCACACACACTCACACACATGCACACACACACACACACACACACACACACACAAACACATACACACACACATACACCCACCCACACACACACACACACACACACACACACACACAAATGCACATGTACACACACACTCAAAAAGCAGATACATGCACACACCCTACATCTCATGACCTCCTTATCCCCTCCACTTTGCAGTTGGAGAGTTCTCACCAGAATGCTGAGCTGGTTTAAGGAAGGCGTTTCTCCCTTCAAACATTGCAGTACTTCCTCATATCCAGTCCTAGTGGAAGGCCTTGGTCTAAGGCCCGTGCTTTGCTCAATGGTACATGAAATGTCAGGACAACAGGTTTTGATCCTTTTTGAGTGCTTTTTGTGAGCAAGAACTTTGGAAGAACTATGTTGGTGAGTGTGAGTGTACTGTGTGTATTTGTGTTACTGCCTGTGTGTGTACTGTGTGTATTTGTGTTACTGCCTGTGTGTGTAAATGTGTGTGAGCTGAAGCTCCCTCTGTGCATTCACCTCCACAAACATGGGAAGCGTCAGAAACACACAGTGATTATGCATACGTAATGTCTCGGGGGGGTGCAGGGAGAAACATCAAAACACACACTCACACAAACTCCCTTGCCCGAGCATTGTGTCCACATGAACAGCAGGGAAGGAACAGGAGAACAACAGCAGTTTCTACAAATAGATTAATCACACTGAAGCCATGGAGATTTACCTTGGCTCTTGGCTCTTTGATTGTGGCTCTTCAACATGCAGCCATACATGTGGCTGATGTCAGTGAGCGTCTTATTAAGAAAGCCCCTTTGAGTTGCACAGCTAGGAAAGAGTATGTTTCTGCGACTATCAGGCTTGTTGAAGAGTGTGGTGGAAGGTGATAATGATGACAGGTAAGACAGAGACAGACACAAGGAAAGGAAAGGCATGTCGATGATAGCAAGATAGAGAGATAGGAAGTACTGTTGACGATAGAGGGATGGATATGAAGGGTAGTTGTCGAGAGAGAGAAAGAGAGAGCGGAAACAAAGAGAGGAGAGATGCTGACTGGCTAGAGACAGGGACTACCACTCTTCTAGCTATCACACCTGGTTTCTGCTGGCACTGTGCTTGAACAGGAAACCCATATCAAAGTCTGACATCTCAACTCTACTTCCTGGGTCCTGTATAGCTGAGGATAGGGGGAGATAGAGCCCAGACACTGGCTCCAGATCAGTTCTTAGTCTAGCTTTACATGTTTAAGTTTAGACGTTAGGCATCCTAAACTGATCCAGGATCTGTGCCCAAGGGCATCTTCTCTCCGGAGTCTCCAACTGTCCCATAATTACTCTGCTCACGGAGCTCTTCTTCAGATAGTGTTACCATGGCCACTGGGGCTAGGTAGGCACTCTCTGATCTCAGTCGTCCGTGCTAACATTCACACTTCATCACCTCTCACACACACTGGTTGTGATTGGCCAGCTTCAGGCTATAAACTGGGCTCTGATAGGTTCAGAGAAATCTGGCAGTAATTTGGGCCATGATTGGATAATTGTGCCTCACATGAAAGGAGACAGTAACAAACTGATCTTTAAGACTTCCATTTAGGCCCTACAGGGGCCAAAGTTGCTATTCAACTGTCAACTTAAATATTATGATCTCACACAGACCCACATCGAAAAACATGTATGCATAGATAGATATATACACTCACACACACATACACACACACACTTTGGTGGACTTTAACAGTGGGCTAGGGGATCATGTCTAGTTCTAGGATCCCTGCTAGGATATGGTCTGTCTTGACCAATTGGATGTGATTCAGAACCAGTGGGTGGGGAGAGGGACCTCCACAGAGCAAACGGACTTCCTGGTAGAGAGAATGCTGGGTAGTGTTGTTCTACGACATGCAGAGGGAAACGACCACTTCTCGCCACACAACCACCTCTTTGTTAGATGTGAAATGGAGAATCTTTGGTAATTGAAGGATCTGGGCAAGTTTTTGCAAGGGAGGGAATTCTCATTCCTTCCCGGGACCATTCACTTGGCCGAGTCTTTCATTCAAAAGAATGCACATGTGATTTTTGGTTTCGTACCAATTCCACCTGGAGTCTCAGAAGGGAAGAATAACAAATATGGGAAACATTTAATCCAGAATAATATGTTTATCTAGAGATCTGTGGACTGGAGTGGAATGGACCCCCTCTTATGTGGTTGGCTGCCTGTGTGTGTGTGTGTTTGCGTGTCTGTGTGTGTGTGCATGTGGTGTGTGGTGTGTGTGTGTGGTGTTTGCGTTGGACGTGTGAGACCCTTCACCATTGGGGTCCGGGAACACTGAGAAAAGTGGAAGAGGTTGACAGTCTCAGATTACTGTGTGTGGGTGTGTGTATATGTGGTATACTTGCATTTTTATAGATTCACTGTATAGCTGATTTTTAACCAACACAATAGTACAATATCATCAAATGTACTAATGGATAAAGTACAATGTTCACCAGTGTGTGTTTGTCTGTGTATGTGTGTGCATGTACAACTTGTTTGTGCTTGTGTTTGCTGCGAGAACGAGAGAACAGGGGTTGGAATGTGCTTCCCGCCTGGTTGTACATGAATATATTCGTAAATGAATACTGTTCACCTTTTGTGTGGTAAAAACTCATGTTGGCCAACAAACCACACACACACACGCAGCACACGCAAACCAGACACACATACACACACACACTCTGGTCACAGTTCAACTCTATCGCGTCCTCCGCCTCCCAGTCAGAAGACATTAGTATGCAGCAAAGCTCTTGCTATCACCACACTCTGACCTCTGAGTGTGTGTGTTAGTCTGTATGTGTGTGTGTTGGTGTGTGTGTGTATGTGTGCCCATTTCTCCCTCCCTGCATTGTGCTGCATCCATGACAACAGGGTCAAAGTGTGTTTAATGACATTACAGACACCCCACCAAAAGAGGCACTCTGTTGGAGACTACTGCAAGGTTTTCCATTGAAACCCTTCCATGTGCACGTGCAGGAGGAGGTGGATGTGTGCTGCCCATTCTCAGAAGGAAAAACGACACTGATGGCTGACGCTCACACATTTAATCAGTTCTTCAAAACTGTGAATGTGATGCAATCAGTAGAAGAGATTGGAAGAAAATGTGTCTCTTCTACTGACCCGAACCATCTGTTGGTGCTTTTCTCTAACAGTCACCTTAACCACTTGGGGTGAATTTTGTGACGCATCACTTAGCGTCAAGACTAAAGAAAATTAGCAGAGAAATGTGTTAGCCTAAGTATCTGTGTAATTTAATGTACTACCCATTTACTATGACATCTTGATTTCTGATTAAATACTTATATGCATGAGAGTTCAAATGGCAAGTTTATGGATGATAACATGTTGCTGTGTGTCTATGCAACCATCTATGTGTGTGTGACTGTGTATGTGTGTGAGTGTGAATGTGTGTGATTGTGTGAGTTTGCGTGCTACTGTTAATAGGATGAGGCAGAGCAGAGTATCAGGCATCTACAGATCTCATTATTTGATCACAGTAAAAGCAGGTAAGTCTCCCTCGCCCTTCCTTGCCAACCCCACAACCCACCCCTCTGTCATAGACTCACGTACACAATGCAAACACACACACACACATGCACACACATACACACACACACACACAGTCTCTCTCTTCCCCCCCCCCCCCCCCCCTCTCCCTCTCTCCTCTCTCTCTCTCTCTCTCTCTCTCTCTCTCTCTCTCTCTCTCTCTCTCTCTCTCTCTCTCTCTCTCTCTCACTCACACTCATTCTCTTCCTCACACTATCTCTCTCCCTGTGAAAGAGGGATTATTGTGGAGATGTCAGCTGTCTCAAGGGCACCGAGAACAAAGAGGCTTTTCACCCCTCTGCTCATCTCTCTCATCCCTCGCTCTCTCATCCCTCGCTCTCTCGTCCCTCGCTCTCTCATCCCTCTCCGTCATCCCCCTCACACTCTTTCTTTCCTCCTCTGTAGCGCTCTCTCTCTCCATATCTGCTCCCTCACGCTCGCCTCATTCCTGTACAGTCAGACTGCCCTCTCCACCCTTCCTTCCATATCATTCCAGTGTGTGCGTGCGCATTTACGTGTGCATGGTTGTACAGGTGTGTACAAAAGTTGTTGCCATGTCAATGAGCAAAATACAGATCCAACGCGGATGCCATGACAGGCCCTAGAACTGACTCGTCAGAACTGTCCTGGCTGCAGCTTATGGGACTGCCTCTCACCTGCTGGGTTGTGAGTGTGAGGGTGTATATGTCTGTGTATGTGTGTCTGTGTGATTGCATGTGTGTGTTTTCATATCTGCTGTGGTATGGTGGCCCAGAGGGAGCTGGATGTGAGTAGAAATAAGGGGAACTGGGCAGCAGCTGGGGAGAGAGAGACAGATGAGAGAGGATGAGAGAGAGAGAGACAGAGAGGGGAGGGAGGGTACAGAATGGTAGAGAGGAGGGGAGAGAGAGGAGCAGAGAGAGGGAGGAGGAGGACGAGAGGAGGAGAGAGAGAGAGTGAGGGAGAGATGAGGGCCAGGGAGGATGCCTACTTGGCCAGCTCTGTGCAGAGGGGGAACAGTCAAGCATAACAAACAGGATCCACCTTTCTGCTTGGCTAATTTTCCCCATTAAAACAGCCCAGCAGGAGTCTCAGCAGGCCATGGGCTGGAACAAGGCTTATTTTAGAACCCATCTCTCTGTGTGTGCGTGTGTGTGTGTGTGTGTGTGTGTGCGTGGGTGTGTGCTGGAGTGCTTGTATTTGCGTGTGTGCATGTGTGTGGTGGCTGTGGGTGCTCGTGTTTGTGTGTGCGCATATGTTTGTGTGTGTGTCTGCTGTCTTTGTGTCTCTGCCCGTGCACGTTCCCTGTTTCGAGGTGAGGGGTGATGCACAGACTTTGCAAAGAAGGATATTATTCCATTCATTGATATTAATTGCCTTTTCCATAGCAGGTCTGGCATAATCACACGTTAGACTCTAACATCCATCCATCATTTGCAGTTTTAATATGTTTTCATTGCTATTGATGTTCCCCATGTATTTGCCGAGTCATGTAGTTCTGGGACTAATGTCATCAGGAGTGCTCTGTGTCTGTCTCTGTCCGCCGCTAAACTAATCCCTTTCCCTGACTCACTGACATGGAAATCCTCCTCTTTAATGCATGCACACACTCCCTATCTTTCTTCCTCTCTCTCTGTCTGCCTCTTTTTTTACATTTCTTCACACTCCCCCTTTCCCTCTTTATCTTCCCCCCTCTCTCTCCCTCTCTCCCTCTCTCTCTCTCTCTCTCTCTCTCTCTTCTCTCTCTCTCTCTCTCTCGCTCTCTCGATTACCTGAGAATGGACTCGTCCTCTCCGTGCACGATGCGC